>NW_027365360.1:0-119815 GCF_046119375.1 Phyllobates terribilis
AAACATTTCTGGTATATGAAAAACATGTTTTTCAATGGCAAAAATCAATGAATATTGTAAATGCACAAACAGTAATATCTCAACATTGCACGGTGCAATTCTGAAATTTTTAGCTTTTTCCTGTTAATCCTAGCATGATAAAGAAGATTCAAAGAGAGTGAGATGCCAGCTCCTTTCATTCAGTCAGTAGCTTCAAACATTTCTGGTATATGAAAAACATGTTTTTCAATGGCAAAAATCAATGAATATTGTAAATGCACAAACAGATATCTCCACATTGCAAGGTGCAATTCTGAAATTTTTTGCTTTTTCCTGTTAATCCTAGCATGATAAAGAAGATTCAAAGAGAGTGAGATGCCAGCTCCTTTCATTCAGTCAGTAGCTTCAAACATTCCTGGTATATGAAAAACATGTTTTTCAATGGCAAAAATCAATGAATATTGTAAATGCACAAACATTAATATCTCCACATTGCAAGGTGCAATTCTGAAATTTTTTGCTTTTTCCTGCTAATCCTAGCATGATAAAGAAGATTCAAAGAGAGTGAGATGCCAGCTCCTTTCATTCAGTCAGTAGCTTCAAACATTTCTGGTATATGAAAAACATGTTTTTCAATGGCAAAAATCAATGAATATTGTAAATGCACAAACAGTAATATCTCCACATTGCACGGTGCAATTCTGAAATTTTTAGCTTTTTCCTGTTAATCCTAGCATGATAAAGAAGATTCAAAGACAGTTAGATGCCAGCTCCTTTCATTCAGTCAGTAGCTTCAAACATTTCTGGTATATGAAAAACATGTTTTTCAATGGCAAAAATCAATGAATATTGTAAATGCACAAACAGTAATATCTCCACATTGCAAGGTGCAATTCTGAAATTTTTTGCTTTTTCCTGCTAATCCTAGCATGATAAAGAAGATTCAAAGAGAGTGAGATGCCAGCTCCTTTCATTCAGTCAGTAGCTTCAAACATTTCTGGTATATGAAAAACATGTTTTTCAATGGCAAAAATCAATGAATATTGTAAATGCACAAACAGTAATATCTCCACATTGCACGGTGCAATTCTGAAATTTTTAACTTTTTCCTGTTAATCCTAGCATGATAAAGAAGATTCAAAGAGAGTGAGATGCCAGCTCCTTTCATTCAGTCAGTAGCTTCAAACATTTCTGGTATATGAAAAACATGTTTTTCAATGGCAAAAATCAATGAATATTGTAAATGCACAAACAGTAATATCTCCACATTGCAAGGTGCAATTCTGAAATTTTTTGCTTTTTCCTGTTAATCCTAGCATGATAAAGAAGATTCAAAGAGAGTGAGATGCCAGCTCCTTTCATTCAGTCAGTAGCTTCAAACATTTCTGGTATATGAAAAACATGTTTTTCAATGGCAAAAATCAATGAATATTGTAAATGCACAAACAGTAATATCTCCACATTGCACGGTGCAATTCTGAAATTTTTAGCTTTTTCCTGTTAATCCTAGCATGATAAAGAAGATTCAAAGAGAGTGAGATGCCAGCTCCTTTCATTCAGTCAGTAGCTTCAAACATTTCTGGTATATGAAAAACATGTTTTTCAATGGCAAAAATCAATGAATATTGTAAATGCACAAACAGTAATATCTCCACATTGCAAGGTGCAATTCTGAAATTTTTTGCTTTTTCCTGCTAATCCTAGCATGATAAAGAAGATTCAAAGAGAGTGAGATGCCAGCTCCTTTCATTCAGTCAGTAGCTTCAAACATTTCTGGTATATGAAAAACATGTTTTTCAATGGCAAAAATCAATGAATATTGTAAATGCACAAACTAATATCTCCACATTGCACGGTGCAATGCTGAAATTTTTAGCTTTTTCCTGTTAATCCTAGCATGATAAAGAAGATTCAAAGAGAGTGAGATGCCAGCTCCTTTCATTCAGTCAGTAGCTTCAAACATTTCTGGTATATGAAAAACATGTTTTTCAATGGCAAAAATCAATGAATATTGTAAATGCACAAACAGTAATATCTCCACATTGCAAGGTGCAATTCTGAAATTTTTTGCTTTTTCCTGTTAATCCTAGCATGATAAAGAAGATTCAAAGAGAGTGAGATGCCAGCTCCTTTCATTGTCAGTAGCTTCAAACATTTCTGGTATATGAAAAACATGTTTTTCAATGGCAAAAATCAATGAATATTGTAAATGCACAAACAGTAATATCTCCACATTGCAAGGTGCAATTCTGAAATTTTTTGCTTTTTCCTGCTAATCCTAGCATGATAAAGAAGATTCAAAGAGAGTGAGATGCCAGCTCCTTTCATTCAGTCAGTAGCTTCAAACATTTCTGGTATATGAAAAACATGTTTTTCAATGGCAAAAATCAATGAATATTGTAAATGCACAAACAGTAATATCTCCACATTGCACGGTGCAATTCTGAAATTTTTAGCTTTTTCCTGTTAATCCTAGCATGATAAAGAAGATTCAAAGAGAGTGAGATGCCAGCTCCTTTCATTCAGTCAGTAGCTTCAAACATTTCTGGTATATGAAAAACATGTTTTTCAATGGCAAAAATCAATGAATATTGTAAATGCACAAACAGTAATATCTCCACATTGCAAGGTGCAATTCTGAAATTTTTTGCTTTTTCCTGCTAATCCTAGCATGATAAAGAAGATTCAAAGAGAGTGAGATGCCAGCTCCTTTCATTCAGTCAGTAGCTTCAAACATTTCTGGTATATGAAAAACATGTTTTTCAATGGCAAAAATCAATGAATATTGTAAATGCACAAACAGTAATATCTCCACATTGCACGGTGCAATTCTGAAATTTTTAGCTTTTTCCTGTTAATCCTAGCATGATAAAGAAGATTCAAAGAGAGTGAGATGCCAGCTCCTTTCATTCAGTCAGTAGCTTCAAACATTTCTGGTATATGAAAAACATGTTTTTCAATGGCAAAAATCAATGAATATTGTAAATGCACAAACAGTAATATCTCCACATTGCAAGGTGCAATTCTGAAATTCTTTGCTTTTTCCTGTTAATCCTAGCATGATAAAGAAGATTCAAAGAGAGTGAGATGCCAGCTCCTTTCATTCAGTCAGTAGCTTCAAACATTTCTGGTATATGAAAAACATGTTTTTCAATGGCAAAAATCAATGAATATTGTAAATGCACAAACAGTAATATCTCCACATTGCAAGGTGCAATTCTGAAATTTTTTGCTTTTTCCTGCTAATCCTAGCATGATAAAGAAGATTCAAAGAGAGTGAGATGCCAGCTCCTTTCATTCAGTCAGTAGCTTCAAACATTTCTGGTATATGAAAAACATGTTTTTCAATGGCAAAAATCAATGAATATTGTAAATGCACAAACAGTAATATCTCCACATTGCACGGTGCAATTCTGAAATTTTTAGCTTTTTCCTGTTAATCCTAGCATGATAAAGAAGATTCAAAGAGAGTGAGATGCCAGCTCCTTTCATTCAGTCAGTAGCTTCAAACATTTCTGGTATATGAAAAACGTTTTTCAATGGCAAAAATCAATGAATATTGTAAATGCACAAACAGTAATATCTCCACATTGCAAGGTGCAATTCTGAAATTCTTTGCTTTTTCCTGTTAATCCTAGCATGATAAAGAAGATTCAAAGAGAGTGAGATGCCAGCTCCTTTCATTCAGTCAGTAGCTTCAAACATTTCTGGTATATGAAAAACATGTTTTTCAATGGCAAAAATCAATGAATATTGTAAATGCACAAACAGTAATATCTCCACATTGCAAGGTGCAATTCTGAAATTTTTTGCTTTTTCCTGCTAATCCTAGCATGATAAAGAAGATTCAAAGAGAGTGAGATGCCAGCTCCTTTCATTCAGTCAGTAGCTTCAAACATTTCTGGTATATGAAAAACATGTTTTTCAATGGCAAAAATCAATGAATATTGTAAATGCACAAACAGTAATATCTCCACATTGCACGGTGCAATTCTGAAATTTTTAGCTTTTTCCTGTTAATCCTAGCATGATAAAGAAGATTCAAAGAGAGTGAGATGCCAGCTCCTTTCATTCAGTCAGTAGCTTCAAACATTTCTGGTATATGAAAAACATGTTTTTCAATGGCAAAAATCAATGAATATTGTAAATGCACAAACAGTAATATCTCCACATTGCAAGGTGCAATTCTGAAATTTTTTGCTTTTTCCTGCTAATCCTAGCATGATAAAGAAGATTCAAAGAGAGTGAGATGCCAGCTCCTTTCATTCAGTCAGTAGCTTCAAACATTTCTGGTATATGAAAAACATGTTTTTCAATGGCAAAAATCAATGAATATTGTAAATGCACAAACAGTAATATCTCCACATTGCACGGTGCAATTCTGAAATTTTTAGCTTTTTCCTGTTAATCCTAGCATGATAAAGAAGATTCAAAGAGAGTGAGATGCCAGCTCCTTTCATTCAGTCAGTAGCTTCAAACATTTCTGGTATATGAAAAACATGTTTTTCAATGGCAAAAATCAATGAATATTGTAAATGCACAAACAGTAATATCTCCACATTGCAAGGTGCAATTCTGAAATTTTTTGCTTTTTCCTGTTAATCCTAGCATGATAAAGAAGATTCAAAGAGAGTAAGATGCCAGCTCCTTTCATTCAGTCAGTAGCTTCAAACATTTCTGGTATATGAAAAACATGTTTTTCAATGGCAAAAATCAATGAATATTGTAAATGCACAAACAGTAATATCTCCACATTGCAAGGTGCAATTCTGAAATTTTTTGCTTTTTCCTGCTAATCCTAGCATGATAAAGAAGATTCAAAGAGAGTGAGATGCCAGCTCCTTTCATTCAGTCAGTAGCTTCAAACATTTCTGGTATATGAAAAACATGTTTTTCAATGGCAAAAATCAATGAATATTGTAAATGCACAAACAGTAATATCTCCACATTGCACGGTGCAATTCTGAAATTTTTAGCTTTTTCCTGTTAATCCTAGCATGATAAAGAAGATTCAAAGAGAGTGAGATGCCAGCTCCTTTCATTCAGTCAGTAGCTTCAAACATTTCTGGTATATGAAAAACATGTTTTTCAATGGCAAAAATCAATGAATATTGTAAATGCACAAACAGTAATATCTCCACATTGCAAGGTGCAATTCTGAAATTCTTTGCTTTTTCCTGTTAATCCTAGCATGATAAAGAAGATTCAAAGAGAGTGAGATGCCAGCTCCTTTCATTCAGTCAGTAGCTTCAAACATTTCTGGTATATGAAAAACATGTTTTTCAATGGCAAAAATCAATGAATATTGTAAATGCACAAACAGTAATATCTCCACATTGCACGGTGCAATTCTGAAATTTTTAGCTTTTTCCTGTTAATCCTAGCATGATAAAGAAGATTCAAAGACAGTGAGATGCCAGCTCCTTTCATTCAGTCAGTAGCTTCAAACATTTCTGGTATATGAAAAACATGTTTTTCAATGGCAAAAATCAATGAATATTGTAAATGCACAAACAGTAATATCTCCACATTGCAAGGTGCAATTCTGAAATTTTTTGCTTTTTCCTGCTAATCCTAGCATGATAAAAAAGATTCAAAGAGAGTGAGATGCCAGCTCCTTTCATTCAGTCAGTAGCTTCAAACATTTCTGGTATATGAAAAACATGTTTTTCAATGGCAAAAATCAATGAATATTGTAAATGCACAAACTAATATCTCCACATTGCACGGTGCAATGCTGAAATTTTTAGCTTTTTCCTGTTAATCCTAGCATGATAAAGAAGATTCAAAGAGAGTGAGATGCCAGCTCCTTTCATTCAGTCAGTAGCTTCAAACATTTCTGGTATATGAAAAACATGTTTTTCAATGGCAAAAATCAATGAATATTGTAAATGCACAAACAGTAATATCTCCACATTGCAAGGTGCAATTCTGAAATTTTTTGCTTTTTCCTGTTAATCCTAGCATGATAAAGAAGATTCAAAGAGAGTGAGATGCCAGCTCCTTTCATTGTCAGTAGCTTCAAACATTTCTGGTATATGAAAAACATGTTTTTCAATGGCAAAAATCAATGAATATTGTAAATGCACAAACAGTAATATCTCCACATTGCAAGGTGCAATTCTGAAATTTTTTGCTTTTTCCTGCTAATCCTAGCATGATAAAGAAGATTCAAAGAGAGTGAGATGCCAGCTCCTTTCATTCAGTCAGTAGCTTCAAACATTTCTGGTATATGAAAAACATGTTTTTCAATGGCAAAAATCAATGAATATTGTAAATGCACAAACAGTAATATCTCCACATTGCACGGTGCAATTCTGAAATTTTTAGCTTTTTCCTGTTAATCCTAGCATGATAAAGAAGATTCAAAGAGAGTGAGATGCCAGCTCCTTTCATTCAGTCAGTAGCTTCAAACATTTCTGGTATATGAAAAACATGTTTTTCAATGGCAAAAATCAATGAATATTGTAAATGCACAAACAGTAATATCTCCACATTGCAAGGTGCAATTCTGAAATTTTTTGCTTTTTCCTGCTAATCCTAGCATGATAAAGAAGATTCAAAGAGAGTGAGATGCCAGCTCCTTTCATTCAGTCAGTAGCTTCAAACATTTCTGGTATATGAAAAACATGTTTTTCAATGGCAAAAATCAATGAATATTGTAAATGCACAAACAGTAATATCTCCACATTGCACGGTGCAATTCTGAAATTTTTAGCTTTTTCCTGTTAATCCTAGCATGATAAAGAAGATTCAAAGAGAGTGAGATGCCAGCTCCTTTCATTCAGTCAGTAGCTTCAAACATTTCTGGTATATGAAAAACATGTTTTTCAATGGCAAAAATCAATGAATATTGTAAATGCACAAACAGTAATATCTCCACATTGCAAGGTGCAATTCTGAAATTCTTTGCTTTTTCCTGTTAATCCTAGCATGATAAAGAAGATTCAAAGAGAGTGAGATGCCAGCTCCTTTCATTCAGTCAGTAGCTTCAAACATTTCTGGTATATGAAAAACATGTTTTTCAATGGCAAAAATCAATGAATATTGTAAATGCACAAACAGTAATATCTCCACATTGCAAGGTGCAATTCTGAAATTTTTTGCTTTTTCCTGCTAATCCTAGCATGATAAAGAAGATTCAAAGAGAGTGAGATGCCAGCTCCTTTCATTCAGTCAGTAGCTTCAAACATTTCTGGTATATGAAAAACATGTTTTTCAATGGCAAAAATCAATGAATATTGTAAATGCACAAACAGTAATATCTCCACATTGCACGGTGCAATTCTGAAATTTTTAGCTTTTTCCTGTTAATCCTAGCATGATAAAGAAGATTCAAAGAGAGTGAGATGCCAGCTCCTTTCATTCAGTCAGTAGCTTCAAACATTTCTGGTATATGAAAAACGTTTTTCAATGGCAAAAATCAATGAATATTGTAAATGCACAAACAGTAATATCTCCACATTGCAAGGTGCAATTCTGAAATTCTTTGCTTTTTCCTGTTAATCCTAGCATGATAAAGAAGATTCAAAGAGAGTGAGATGCCAGCTCCTTTCATTCAGTCAGTAGCTTCAAACATTTCTGGTATATGAAAAACATGTTTTTCAATGGCAAAAATCAATGAATATTGTAAATGCACAAACAGTAATATCTCCACATTGCAAGGTGCAATTCTGAAATTTTTTGCTTTTTCCTGCTAATCCTAGCATGATAAAGAAGATTCAAAGAGAGTGAGATGCCAGCTCCTTTCATTCAGTCAGTAGCTTCAAACATTTCTGGTATATGAAAAACATGTTTTTCAATGGCAAAAATCAATGAATATTGTAAATGCACAAACAGTAATATCTCCACATTGCACGGTGCAATTCTGAAATTTTTAGCTTTTTCCTGTTAATCCTAGCATGATAAAGAAGATTCAAAGAGAGTGAGATGCCAGCTCCTTTCATTCAGTCAGTAGCTTCAAATATTTCTGGTATATGAAAAACATGTTTTTCAATGGCAAAAATCAATGAATATTGTAAATGCACAAACAGTAATATCTCCACATTGCAAGGTGCAATTCTGAAATTTTTTGCTTTTTCCTGCTAATCCTAGCATGATAAAGAAGATTCAAAGAGAGTGAGATGCCAGCTCCTTTCATTCAGTCAGTAGCTTCAAACATTTCTGGTATATGAAAAACATGTTTTTCAATGGCAAAAATCAATGAATATTGTAAATGCACAAACAGTAATATCTCCACATTGCACGGTGCAATTCTGAAATTTTTAGCTTTTTCCTGTTAATCCTAGCATGATAAAGAAGATTCAAAGAGAGTGAGATGCCAGCTCCTTTCATTCAGTCAGTAGCTTCAAACATTTCTGGTATATGAAAAACATGTTTTTCAATGGCAAAAATCAATGAATATTGTAAATGCACAAACAGTAATATCTCCACATTGCAAGGTGCAATTCTGAAATTTTTTGCTTTTTCCTGTTAATCCTAGCATGATAAAGAAGATTCAAAGAGAGTAAGATGCCAGCTCCTTTCATTCAGTCAGTAGCTTCAAACATTTCTGGTATATGAAAAACATGTTTTTCAATGGCAAAAATCAATGAATATTGTAAATGCACAAACAGTAATATCTCCACATTGCAAGGTGCAATTCTGAAATTTTTTGCTTTTTCCTGCTAATCCTAGCATGATAAAGAAGATTCAAAGAGAGTGAGATGCCAGCTCCTTTCATTCAGTCAGTAGCTTCAAACATTTCTGGTATATGAAAAACATGTTTTTCAATGGCAAAAATCAATGAATATTGTAAATGCACAAACAGTAATATCTCCACATTGCACGGTGCAATTCTGAAATTTTTAGCTTTTTCCTGTTAATCCTAGCATGATAAAGAAGATTCAAAGAGAGTGAGATGCCAGCTCCTTTCATTCAGTCAGTAGCTTCAAACATTTCTGGTATATGAAAAACATGTTTTTCAATGGCAAAAATCAATGAATATTGTAAATGCACAAACAGTAATATCTCCACATTGCAAGGTGCAATTCTGAAATTCTTTGCTTTTTCCTGTTAATCCTAGCATGATAAAGAAGATTCAAAGAGAGTGAGATGCCAGCTCCTTTCATTCAGTCAGTAGCTTCAAACATTTCTGGTATATGAAAAACATGTTTTTCAATGGCAAAAATCAATGAATATTGTAAATGCACAAACAGTAATATCTCCACATTGCACGGTGCAATTCTGAAATTTTTAGCTTTTTCCTGTTAATCCTAGCATGATAAAGAAGATTCAAAGACAGTGAGATGCCAGCTCCTTTCATTCAGTCAGTAGCTTCAAACATTTCTGGTATATGAAAAACATGTTTTTCAATGGCAAAAATCAATGAATATTGTAAATGCACAAACAGTAATATCTCCACATTGCAAGGTGCAATTCTGAAATTTTTTGCTTTTTCCTGCTAATCCTAGCATGATAAAAAAGATTCAAAGAGAGTGAGATGCCAGCTCCTTTCATTCAGTCAGTAGCTTCAAACATTTCTGGTATATGAAAAACATGTTTTTCAATGGCAAAAATCAATGAATATTGTAAATGCACAAACAGTAATATCTCCACATTGCAAGGTGCAATTCTGAAATTTTTTGCTTTTTCCTGCTAATCCTAGCATGATAAAGAAGATTCAAAGAGAGTGAGATGCCAGCTCCTTTCATTCAGTCAGTAGCTTCAAACATTTCTGGTATATGAAAAACATGTTTTTCAATGGCAAAAATCAATGAATATTGTAAATGCACAAACAGTAATATCTCCACATTGCACGGTGCAATTCTGAAATTTTTAGCTTTTTCCTGTTAATCCTAGCATGATAAAGAAGATTCAAAGAGAGTGAGATGCCAGCTCCTTTCATTCAGTCAGTAGCTTCAAACATTTCTGGTATATGAAAAACATGTTTTTCAATGGCAAAAATCAATGAATATTGTAAATGCACAAACAGTAATATCTCCACATTGCAAGGTGCAATTCTGAAATTCTTTGCTTTTTCCTGTTAATCCTAGCATGATAAAGAAGATTCAAAGAGAGTGAGATGCCAGCTCCTTTCATTCAGTCAGTAGCTTCAAACATTTCTGGTATATGAAAAACATGTTTTTCAATGGCAAAAATCAATGAATATTGTAAATGCACAAACAGTAATATCTCCACATTGCACGGTGCAATTCTGAAATTTTTAGCTTTTTCCTGTTAATCCTAGCATGATAAAGAAGATTCAAAGACAGTGAGATGCCAGCTCCTTTCATTCAGTCAGTAGCTTCAAACATTTCTGGTATATGAAAAACATGTTTTTCAATGGCAAAAATCAATGAATATTGTAAATGCACAAACAGTAATATCTCCACATTGCAAGGTGCAATTCTGAAATTTTTTGCTTTTTCCTGCTAATCCTAGCATGATAAAAAAGATTCAAAGAGAGTGAGATGCCAGCTCCTTTCATTCAGTCAGTAGCTTCAAACATTTCTGGTATATGAAAAACATGTTTTTCAATGGCAAAAATCAATGAATATTGTAAATGCACAAACAGTAATATCTCCACATTGCAAGGTGCAATTCTGAAATTTTTTGCTTTTTCCTGTTAATCCTAGCATGATAAAGAAGATTCAAAGAGAGTGAGATGCCAGCTCCTTTCATTCAGTCAGTAGCTTCAAACATTTCTGGTATATGAAAAACATGTTTTTCAATGGCAAAAATCAATGAATATTGTAAATGCACAAACAGTAATATCTCCACATTGCAAGGTGCAATTCTGAAATTTTTTGCTTTTTCCTGCTAATCCTAGCATGATAAAGAAGATTCAAAGAGAGTGAGATGCCAGCTCCTTTCATTCAGTCAGTAGCTTCAAACATTTCTGGTATATGAAAAACATGTTTTTCAATGGCAAAAATCAATGAATATTGTAAATGCACAAACAGTAATATCTCCACATTGCACGGTGCAATTCTGAAATTTTTAGCTTTTTCCTGTTAATCCTAGCATGATAAAGAAGATTCAAAGAGAGTGAGATGCCAGCTCCTTTCATTCAGTCAGTAGCTTCAAACATTTCTGGTATATGAAAAACATGTTTTTCAATGGCAAAAATCAATGAATATTGTAAATGCACAAACAGTAATATCTCCACATTGCAAGGTGCAATTCTGAAATTTTTTGCTTTTTCCTGCTAATCCTAGCATGATAAAGAAGATTCAAAGAGAGTGAGATGCCAGCTCCTTTCATTCAGTCAGTAGCTTCAAACATTTCTGGTATATGAAAAACATGTTTTTCAATGGCAAAAATCAATGAATATTGTAAATGCACAAACTAATATCTCCACATTGCACGGTGCAATGCTGAAATTTTTAGCTTTTTCCTGTTAATCCTAGCATGATAAAGAAGATTCAAAGAGAGTGAGATGCCAGCTCCTTTCATTCAGTCAGTAGCTTCAAACATTTCTGGTATATGAAAAACATGTTTTTCAATGGCAAAAATCAATGAATATTGTAAATGCACAAACAGTAATATCTCCACATTGCAAGGTGCAATTCTGAAATTTTTTGCTTTTTCCTGTTAATCCTAGCATGATAAAGAAGATTCAGAGAGTGAGATGCCAGCTCCTTTCATTGTCAGTAGCTTCAAACATTTCTGGTATATGAAAAACATGTTTTTCAATGGCAAAAATCAATGAATATTGTAAATGCACAAACAGTAATATCTCCACATTGCAAGGTGCAATTCTGAAATTTTTTGCTTTTTCCTGCTAATCCTAGCATGATAAAGAAGATTCAAAGAGAGTGAGATGCCAGCTCCTTTCATTCAGTCAGTAGCTTCAAACATTTCTGGTATATGAAAAACATGTTTTTCAATGGCAAAAATCAATGAATATTGTAAATGCACAAACAGTAATATCTCCACATTGCACAGTGCAATTCTGAAATTTTTAGCTTTTTCCTGTTAATCCTAGCATGATAAAGAAGATTCAAAGAGAGTGAGATGCCAGCTCCTTTCATTCAGTCAGTAGCTTCAAACATTTCTGGTATATGAAAAACATGTTTTTCAATGGCAAAAATCAATGAATATTGTAAATGCACAAACAGTAATATCTCCACATTGCAAGGTGCAATTCTGAAATTTTTTGCTTTTTCCTGCTAATCCTAGCATGATAAAGAAGATTCAAAGAGAGTGAGATGCCAGCTCCTTTCATTCAGTCAGTAGCTTCAAACATTTCTGGTATATGAAAAACATGTTTTTCAATGGCAAAAATCAATGAATATTGTAAATGCACAAACAGTAATATCTCCACATTGCAAGGTGCAATTGTGAAATTTTTTGCTTTTTCCTGCTAATCCTAGTATGATAAAGAAGATTCAAAGAGAGTGAGATGCCAGCTCCTTTCATTCAGTCAGTAGCTTCAAACATTTCTGGTATATGAAAAACATGTTTTTCAATGGCAAAAATCAATGAATATTGTAAATGCACAAACAGTAATATCTCCACATTGCACGGTGCAATTCTGAAATTTTTAGCTTTTTCCTGTTAATCCTAGCATGATAAAGAAGATTCAAAGAGAGTGAGATGCCAGCTCCTTTCATTCAGTCAGTAGCTTCAAACATTTCTGGTATATGAAAAACATGTTTTTCAATGGCAAAAATCAATGAATATTGTAAATGCACAAACAGTAATATCTCCACATTGCAAGGTGCAATTCTGAAATTTTTTGCTTTTTCCTGTTAATCCTAGCATGATAAAGAAGATTCAAAGAGAGTGAGATGCCAGCTCCTTTCATTCAGTCAGTAGCTTCAAACATTTCTGGTATATGAAAAACATGTTTTTCAATGGCAAAAATCAATGAATATTGTAAATGCACAAACAGTAATATCTCCACATTGCAAGGTGCAATTCTGAAATTTTTTGCTTTTTCCTGCTAATCCTAGCATGATAAAGAAGATTCAAAGAGAGTGAGATGCCAGCTCCTTTCATTCAGTCAGTAGCTTCAAACATTTCTGGTATATGAAAAACATGTTTTTCAATGGCAAAAATCAATGAATATTGTAAATGCACAAACAGTAATATCTCCACATTGCACGGTGCAATTCTGAAATTTTTAGCTTTTTCCTGTTAATCCTAGCATGATAAAGAAGATTCAAAGAGAGTGAGATGCCAGCTCCTTTCATTCAGTCAGTAGCTTCAAACATTTCTGGTATATGAAAAACATGTTTTTCAATGGCAAAAATCAATGAATATTGTAAATGCACAAACAGTAATATCTCCACATTGCAAGGTGCAATTCTGAAATTTTTTGCTTTTTCCTGCTAATCCTAGCATGATAAAGAAGATTCAAAGAGAGTGAGATGCCAGCTCCTTTCATTCAGTCAGTAGCTTCAAACATTTCTGGTATATGAAAAACATGTTTTTCAATGGCAAAAATCAATGAATATTGTAAATGCACAAACAGTAATATCTCCACATTGCAAGGTGCAATTGTGAAATTTTTTGCTTTTTCCTGCTAATCCTAGCATGATAAAGAAGATTCAAAGAGAGTGAGATGCCAGCTCCTTTCATTCAGTCAGTAGCTTCAAACATTTCTGGTATATGAAAAACATGTTTTTCAATGGCAAAAATCAATGAATATTGTAAATGCACAAACAGTAATATCTCCACATTGCACGGTGCAATTCTGAAATTTTTAGCTTTTTCCTGTTAATCCTAGCATGATAAAGAAGATTCAAAGAGAGTGAGATGCCAGCTCCTTTCATTCAGTCAGTAGCTTCAAACATTTCTGGTATATGAAAAACATGTTTTTCAATGGCAAAAATCAATGAATATTGTAAATGCACAAACAGTAATATCTCCACATTGCAAGGTGCAATTCTGAAATTTTTTGCTTTTTCCTGTTAATCCTAGCATGATAAAGAAGATTCAAAGAGAGTGAGATGCCAGCTCCTTTCATTCAGTCAGTAGCTTCAAACATTTCTGGTATATGAAAAACATGTTTTTCAATGGCAAAAATCAATGAATATTGTAAATGCACAAACAGTAATATCTCCACATTGCAAGGTGCAATTCTGAAATTTTTTGCTTTTTCCTGCTAATCCTAGCATGATAAAGAAGATTCAAAGAGAGTGAGATGCCAGCTCCTTTCATTCAGTAGCTTCAAACATTTCTGGTATATGAAAAACATGTTTTTCAATGGCAAAAATCAATGAATATTGTAAATGCACAAACAGTAATATCTCCACATTGCACGGTGCAATTCTGAAATTTTTAGCTTTTTCCTGTTAATCCTAGCATGATAAAGAAGATTCAAAGAGAGTGAGATGCCAGCTCCTTTCATTCAGTCAGTAGCTTCAAACATTTCTGGTATATGAAAAACATGTTTTTCAATGGCAAAAATCAATGAATATTGTAAATGCACAAACAGTAATATCTCCACATTGCAAGGTGCAATTCTGAAATTTTTTGCTTTTTCCTGCTAATCCTAGCATGATAAAGAAGATTCAAAGAGAGTGAGATGCCAGCTCCTTTCATTCAGTCAGTAGCTTCAAACATTTCTGGTATATGAAAAACATGTTTTTCAATGGCAAAAATCAATGAATATTGTAAATGCACAAACAGTAATATCTCCACATTGCACGGTGCAATTCTGAAATTTTTAGCTTTTTCCTGTTAATCCTAGCATGATAAAGAAGATTCAAAGAGAGTGAGATGCCAGCTCCTTTCATTCAGTCAGTAGCTTCAAACATTTCTGGTATATGAAAAACATGTTTTTCAATGGCAAAAATCAATGAATATTGTAAATGCACAAACAGTAATATCTCCACATTGCAAGGTGCAATTCTGAAATTTTTAGCTTTTTCCTGTTAATCCTAGCATGATAAAGAAGATTCAAAGAGAGTGAGATGCCAGCTCCTTTCATTCAGTCAGTAGCTTCAAACATTTCTGGTATATGAAAAACATGTTTTTCAATGGCAAAAATCAATGAATATTGTAAATGCACAAACAGTAATATCTCAACATTGCACGGTGCAATTCTGAAATTTTTAGCTTTTTCCTGTTAATCCTAGCATGATAAAGAAGATTCAAAGAGAGTGAGATGCCAGCTCCTTTCATTCAGTCAGTAGCTTCAAACATTTCTGGTATATGAAAAACATGTTTTTCAATGGCAAAAATCAATGAATATTGTAAATGCACAAACAGATATCTCCACATTGCAAGGTGCAATTCTGAAATTTTTTGCTTTTTCCTGTTAATCCTAGCATGATAAAGAAGATTCAAAGAGAGTGAGATGCCAGCTCCTTTCATTCAGTCAGTAGCTTCAAACATTTCTGGTATATGAAAAACATGTTTTTCAATGGCAAAAATCAATGAATATTGTAAATGCACAAACAGTAATATCTCCACATTGCAAGGTGCAATTCTGAAATTTTTTGCTTTTTCCTGCTAATCCTAGCATGATAAAGAAGATTCAAAGAGAGTGAGATGCCAGCTCCTTTCATTCAGTCAGTAGCTTCAAACATTTCTGGTATATGAAAAACATGTTTTTCAATGGCAAAAATCAATGAATATTGTAAATGCACAAACAGTAATATCTCCACATTGCAAGGTGCAATTCTGAAATTTTTTGCTTTTTCCTGTTAATCCTAGCATGATAAAGAAGATTCAAAGAGAGTGAGATGCCAGCTCCTTTCATTCAGTCAGTAGCTTCAAACATTTCTGGTATATGAAAAACATGTTTTTCAATGGCAAAAATCAATGAATATTGTAAATGCACAAACAGTAATATCTCCACATTGCACGGTGCAATTCTGAAATTTTTAGCTTTTTCCTGTTAATCCTAGCATGATAAAGAAGATTCAAAGAGAGTGAGATGCCAGCTCCTTTCATTCAGTCAGTAGCTTCAAACATTTCTGGTATATGAAAAACATGTTTTTCAATGGCAAAAATCAATGAATATTGTAAATGCACAAACAGTAATATCTCCACATTGCAAGGTGCAATTCTGAAATTTTTTGCTTTTTCCTGCTAATCCTAGCATGATAAAGAAGATTCAAAGAGAGTGAGATGCCAGCTCCTTTCATTCAGTCAGTAGCTTCAAACATTTCTGGTATATGAAAAACATGTTTTTCAATGGCAAAAATCAATGAATATTGTAAATTCACAAACTAATATCTCCACATTGCACGGTGCAATGCTGAAATTTTTAGCTTTTTCCTGTTAATCCTAGCATGATAAAGAAGATTCAAAGAGAGTGAGATGCCAGCTCCTTTCATTCAGTCAGTAGCTTCAAACATTTCTGGTATATGAAAAACATGTTTTTCAATGGCAAAAATCAATGAATATTGTAAATGCACAAACAGTAATATCTCCACATTGCAAGGTGCAATTCTGAAATTTTTTGCTTTTTCCTGTTAATCCTAGCATGATAAAGAAGATTCAAAGAGAGTGAGATGCCAGCTCCTTTCATTGTCAGTAGCTTCAAACATTTCTGGTATATGAAAAACATGTTTTTCAATGGCAAAAATCAATGAATATTGTAAATGCACAAACAGTAATATCTCCACATTGCAAGGTGCAATTCTGAAATTTTTTGCTTTTTCCTGCTAATCCTAGCATGATAAAGAAGATTCAAAGAGAGTGAGATGCCAGCTCCTTTCATTCAGTCAGTAGCTTCAAACATTTCTGGTATATGAAAAACATGTTTTTCAATGGCAAAAATCAATGAATATTGTAAATGCACAAACAGTAATATCTCCACATTGCACGGTGCAATTCTGAAATTTTTAGCTTTTTCCTGTTAATCCTAGCATGATAAAGAAGATTCAAAGAGAGTGAGATGCCAGCTCCTTTCATTCAGTCAGTAGCTTCAAACATTTCTGGTATATGAAAAACATGTTTTTCAATGGCAAAAATCAATGAATATTGTAAATGCACAAACAGTAATATCTCCACATTGCAAGGTGCAATTCTGAAATTTTTTGCTTTTTCCTGCTAATCCTAGCATGATAAAGAAGATTCAAAGAGAGTGAGATGCCAGCTCCTTTCATTCAGTCAGTAGCTTCAAACATTTCTGGTATATGAAAAACATGTTTTTCAATGGCAAAAATCAATGAATATTGTAAATGCACAAACAGTAATATCTCCACATTGCACGGTGCAATTCTGAAATTTTTAGCTTTTTCCTGTTAATCCTAGCATGATAAAGAAGATTCAAAGAGAGTGAGATGCCAGCTCCTTTCATTCAGTCAGTAGCTTCAAACATTTCTGGTATATGAAAAACATGTTTTTCAATGGCAAAAATCAATGAATATTGTAAATGCACAAACAGTAATATCTCCACATTGCAAGGTGCAATTCTGAAATTCTTTGCTTTTTCCTGTTAATCCTAGCATGATAAAGAAGATTCAAAGAGAGTGAGATGCCAGCTCCTTTCATTCAGTCAGTAGCTTCAAACATTTCTGGTATATGAAAAACATGTTTTTCAATGGCAAAAATCAATGAATATTGTAAATGCACAAACAGTAATATCTCCACATTGCAAGGTGCAATTCTGAAATTTTTTGCTTTTTCCTGCTAATCCTAGCATGATAAAGAAGATTCAAAGAGAGTGAGATGCCAGCTCCTTTCATTCAGTCAGTAGCTTCAAACATTTCTGGTATATGAAAAACATGTTTTTCAATGGCAAAAATCAATGAATATTGTAAATGCACAAACAGTAATATCTCCACATTGCACGGTGCAATTCTGAAATTTTTAGCTTTTTCCTGTTAATCCTAGCATGATAAAGAAGATTCAAAGAGAGTGAGATGCCAGCTCCTTTCATTCAGTCAGTAGCTTCAAACATTTCTGGTATATGAAAAACATGTTTTTCAATGGCAAAAATCAATGAATATTGTAAATGCACAAACAGTAATATCTCCACATTGCAAGGTGCAATTCTGAAATTTTTTGCTTTTTCCTGCTAATCCTAGCATGATAAAGAAGATTCAAAGAGAGTGAGATGCCAGCTCCTTTCATTCAGTCAGTAGCTTCAAACATTTCTGGTATATGAAAAACATGTTTTTCAATGGCAAAAATCAATGAATATTGTAAATGCACAAACAGTAATATCTCCACATTGCACGGTGCAATTCTGAAATTTTTAGCTTTTTCCTGTTAATCCTAGCATGATAAAGAAGATTCAAAGAGTGAGATGCCAGCTCCTTTCATTCAGTCAGTAGCTTCAAACATTTCTGGTATATGAAAAACATGTTTTTCAATGGCAAAAATCAATGAATATTGTAAATGCACAAACAGTAATATCTCCACATTGCAAGGTGCAATTCTGAAATTTTTTGCTTTTTCCTGTTAATCCTAGCATGATAAAGAAGATTCAAAGAGAGTAAGATGCCAGCTCCTTTCATTCAGTCAGTAGCTTCAAACATTTCTGGTATATGAAAAACATGTTTTTCAATGGCAAAAATCAATGAATATTGTAAATGCACAAACAGTAATATCTCCACATTGCAAGGTGCAATTCTGAAATTTTTTGCTTTTTCCTGCTAATCCTAGCATGATAAAGAAGATTCAAAGAGAGTGAGATGCCAGCTCCTTTCATTCAGTCAGTAGCTTCAAACATTTCTGGTATATGAAAAACATGTTTTTCAATGGCAAAAATCAATGAATATTGTAAATGCACAAACAGTAATATCTCCACATTGCACGGTGCAATTCTGAAATTTTTAGCTTTTTCCTGTTAATCCTAGCATGATAAAGAAGATTCAAAGAGAGTGAGATGCCAGCTCCTTTCATTCAGTCAGTAGCTTCAAACATTTCTGGTATATGAAAAACATGTTTTTCAATGGCAAAAATCAATGAATATTGTAAATGCACAAACAGTAATATCTCCACATTGCAAGGTGCAATTCTGAAATTCTTTGCTTTTTCCTGTTAATCCTAGCATGATAAAGAAGATTCAAAGAGAGTGAGATGCCAGCTCCTTTCATTCAGTCAGTAGCTTCAAACATTTCTGGTATATGAAAAACATGTTTTTCAATGGCAAAAATCAATGAATATTGTAAATGCACAAACAGTAATATCTCCACATTGCACGGTGCAATTCTGAAATTTTTAGCTTTTTCCTGTTAATCCTAGCATGATAAAGAAGATTTAAAGACAGTGAGATGCCAGCTCCTTTCATTCAGTCAGTAGCTTCAAACATTTCTGGTATATGAAAAACATGTTTTTCAATGGCAAAAATCAATGAATATTGTAAATGCACAAACAGTAATATCTCCACATTGCAAGGTGCAATTCTGAAATTTTTTGCTTTTTCCTGCTAATCCTAGCATGATAAAAAAGATTCAAAGAGAGTGAGATGCCAGCTCCTTTCATTCAGTCAGTAGCTTCAAACATTTCTGGTATATGAAAAACATGTTTTTCAATGGCAAAAATCAATGAATATTGTAAATGCACAAACAGTAATATCTCCACATTGCAAGGTGCAATTCTGAAATTTTTTGCTTTTTCCTGTTAATCCTAGCATGATAAAGAAGATTCAAAGAGAGTGAGATGCCAGCTCCTTTCATTCAGTCAGTAGCTTCAAACATTTCTGGTATATGAAAAACATGTTTTTCAATGGCAAAAATCAATGAATATTGTAAATGCACAAACAGTAATATCTCCACATTGCAAGGTGCAATTCTGAAATTTTTTGCTTTTTCCTGCTAATCCTAGCATGATAAAGAAGATTCAAAGAGAGTGAGATGCCAGCTCCTTTCATTCAGTCAGTAGCTTCAAACATTTCTGGTATATGAAAAACATGTTTTTCAATGGCAAAAATCAATGAATATTGTAAATGCACAAACAGTAATATCTCCACATTGCACGGTGCAATTCTGAAATTTTTAGCTTTTTCCTGTTAATCCTAGCATGATAAAGAAGATTCAAAGAGAGTGAGATGCCAGCTCCTTTCATTCAGTCAGTAGCTTCAAACATTTCTGGTATATGAAAAACATGTTTTTCAATGGCAAAAATCAATGAATATTGTAAATGCACAAACAGTAATATCTCCACATTGCAAGGTGCAATTCTGAAATTTTTTGCTTTTTCCTGCTAATCCTAGCATGATAAAGAAGATTCAAAGAGAGTGAGATGCCAGCTCCTTTCATTCAGTCAGTAGCTTCAAACATTTCTGGTATATGAAAAACATGTTTTTCAATGGCAAAAATCAATGAATATTGTAAATGCACAAACTAATATCTCCACATTGCACGGTGCAATGCTGAAATTTTTAGCTTTTTCCTGTTAATCCTAGCATGATAAAGAAGATTCAAAGAGAGTGAGATGCCAGCTCCTTTCATTCAGTCAGTAGCTTCAAACATTTCTGGTATATGAAAAACATGTTTTTCAATGGCAAAAATCAATGAATATTGTAAATGCACAAACAGTAATATCTCCACATTGCAAGGTGCAATTCTGAAATTTTTTGCTTTTTCCTGTTAATCCTAGCATGATAAAGAAGATTCAAAGAGAGTGAGATGCCAGCTCCTTTCATTGTCAGTAGCTTCAAACATTTCTGGTATATGAAAAACATGTTTTTCAATGGCAAAAATCAATGAATATTGTAAATGCACAAACAGTAATATCTCCACATTGCAAGGTGCAATTCTGAAATTTTTTGCTTTTTCCTGCTAATCCTAGCATGATAAAGAAGATTCAAAGAGAGTGAGATGCCAGCTCCTTTCATTCAGTCAGTAGCTTCAAACATTTCTGGTATATGAAAAACATGTTTTTCAATGGCAAAAATCAATGAATATTGTAAATGCACAAACAGTAATATCTCCACATTGCACGGTGCAATTCTGAAATTTTTAGCTTTTTCCTGTTAATCCTAGCATGATAAAGAAGATTCAAAGAGAGTGAGATGCCAGCTCCTTTCATTCAGTCAGTAGCTTCAAACATTTCTGGTATATGAAAAACATGTTTTTCAATGGCAAAAATCAATGAATATTGTAAATGCACAAACAGTAATATCTCCACATTGCAAGGTGCAATTCTGAAATTTTTTGCTTTTTCCTGCTAATCCTAGCATGATAAAGAAGATTCAAAGAGAGTGAGATGCCAGCTCCTTTCATTCAGTCAGTAGCTTCAAACATTTCTGGTATATGAAAAACATGTTTTTCAATGGCAAAAATCAATGAATATTGTAAATGCACAAACAGTAATATCTCCACATTGCAAGGTGCAATTGTGAAATTTTTTGCTTTTTCCTGCTAATCCTAGCATGATAAAGAAGATTCAAAGAGAGTGAGATGCCAGCTCCTTTCATTCAGTCAGTAGCTTCAAACATTTCTGGTATATGAAAAACATGTTTTTCAATGGCAAAAATCAATGAATATTGTAAATGCACAAACAGTAATATCTCCACATTGCACGGTGCAATTCTGAAATTTTTAGCTTTTTCCTGTTAATCCTAGCATGATAAAGAAGATTCAAAGAGAGTGAGATGCCAGCTCCTTTCATTCAGTCAGTAGCTTCAAACATTTCTGGTATATGAAAAACATGTTTTTCAATGGCAAAAATCAATGAATATTGTAAATGCACAAACAGTAATATCTCCACATTGCAAGGTGCAATTCTGAAATTTTTTGCTTTTTCCTGCTAATCCTAGCATGATAAAGAAGATTCAAAGAGAGTGAGATGCCAGCTCCTTTCATTCAGTCAGTAGCTTCAAACATTTCTGGTATATGAAAAACATGTTTTTCAATGGCAAAAATCAATGAATATTGTAAATGCACAAACAGTAATATCTCCACATTGCAAGGTGCAATTCTGAAATTTTTTGCTTTTTCCTGCTAATCCTAGCATGATAAAGAAGATTCAAAGAGAGTGAGATGCCAGCTCCTTTCATTCAGTCAGTAGCTTCAAACATTTCTGGTATATGAAAAACATGTTTTTCAATGGCAAAAATCAATGAATATTGTAAATGCACAAACAGTAATATCTCCACATTGCACGGTGCAATTCTGAAATTTTTAGCTTTTTCCTGTTAATCCTAGCATGATAAAGAAGATTCAAAGAGAGTGAGATGCCAGCTCCTTTCATTCAGTCAGTAGCTTCAAACATTTCTGGTATATGAAAAACATGTTTTTCAATGGCAAAAATCAATGAATATTGTAAATGCACAAACAGTAATATCTCCACATTGCAAGGTGCAATTCTGAAATTTTTTGCTTTTTCCTGCTAATCCTAGCATGATAAAGAAGATTCAAAGAGAGTGAGATGCCAGCTCCTTTCATTCAGTCAGTAGCTTCAAACATTTCTGGTATATGAAAAACATGTTTTTCAATGGCAAAAATCAATGAATATTGTAAATGCACAAACAGTAATATCTCCACATTGCACGGTGCAATTCTGAAATTTTTAGCTTTTTCCTGTTAATCCTAGCATGATAAAGAAGATTCAAAGAGAGTGAGATGCCAGCTCCTTTCATTCAGTCAGTAGCTTCAAACATTTCTGGTATATGAAAAACATGTTTTTCAATGGCAAAAATCAATGAATATTGTAAATGCACAAACAGTAATATCTCCACATTGCAAGGTGCAATTCTGAAATTTTTTGCTTTTTCCTGTTAATCCTAGCATGATAAAGAAGATTCAAAGAGAGTGAGATGCCAGCTCCTTTCATTCAGTCAGTAGCTTCAAACATTTCTGGTATATGAAAAACATGTTTTTCAATGGCAAAAATCAATGAATATTGTAAATGCACAAACAGTAATATCTCCACATTGCAAGGTGCAATTCTGAAATTTTTTGCTTTTTCCTGCTAATCCTAGCATGATAAAGAAGATTCAAAGAGAGTGAGATGCCAGCTCCTTTCATTCAGTCAGTAGCTTCAAACATTTCTGGTATATGAAAAACATGTTTTTCAATGGCAAAAATCAATGAATATTGTAAATGCACAAACAGTAATATCTCCACATTGCACGGTGCAATTCTGAAATTTTTAGCTTTTTCCTGTTAATCCTAGCATGATAAAGAAGATTCAAAGAGAGTGAGATGCCAGCTCCTTTCATTCAGTCAGTAGCTTCAAACATTTCTGGTATATGAAAAACATGTTTTTCAATGGCAAAAATCAATGAATATTGTAAATGCACAAACAGTAATATCTCCACATTGCAAGGTGCAATTCTGAAATTTTTTGCTTTTTCCTGTTAATCCTAGCATGATAAAGAAGATTCAAAGAGAGTGAGATGCCAGCTCCTTTCATTCAGTCAGTAGCTTCAAACATTTCTGGTATATGAAAAACATGTTTTTCAATGGCAAAAATCAATGAATATTGTAAATGCACAAACAGTAATATCTCCACATTGCAAGGTGCAATTCTGAAATTTTTTGCTTTTTCCTGCTAATCCTAGCATGATAAAGAAGATTCAAAGAGAGTGAGATGCCAGCTCCTTTCAGTCAGTAGCTTCAAACATTTCTGGTATATGAAAAACATGTTTTTCAATGGCAAAAATCAATGAATATTGTAAATGCACAAACAGTAATATCTCCACATTGCACGGTGCAATTCTGAAATTTTTAGCTTTTTCCTGTTAATCCTAGCATGATAAAGAAGATTCAAAGAGAGTGAGATGCCAGCTCCTTTCATTCAGTCAGTAGCTTCAAACATTTCTGGTATATGAAAAACATGTTTTTCAATGGCAAAAATCAATGAATATTGTAAATGCACAAACAGTAATATCTCCACATTGCAAGGTGCAATTCTGAAATTCTTTGCTTTTTCCTGTTAATCCTAGCATAATAAAGAAGATTCAAAGAGAGTGAGATGCCAGCTCCTTTCATTCAGTCAGTAGCTTCAAACATTTCTGGTATATGAAAAACATGTTTTTCAATGGCAAAAATCAATGAATATTGTAAATGCACAAACAGTAATATCTCCACATTGCACGGTGCAATTCTGAAATTTTTAGCTTTTTCCTGTTAATCCTAGCATGATAAAGAAGATTCAAAGACAGTGAGATGCCAGCTCCTTTCATTCAGTCAGTAGCTTCAAACATTTCTGGTATATGAAAAACATGTTTTTCAATGGCAAAAATCAATGAATATTGTAAATGCACAAACAGTAATATCTCCACATTGCAAGGTGCAATTCTGAAATTTTTTGCTTTTTCCTGCTAATCCTAGCATGATAAAAAAGATTCAAAGAGAGTGAGATGCCAGCTCCTTTCATTCAGTCAGTAGCTTCAAACATTTCTGGTATATGAAAAACATGTTTTTCAATGGCAAAAATCAATGAATATTGTAAATGCACAAACAGTAATATCTCCACATTGCAAGGTGCAATTCTGAAATTTTTTGCTTTTTCCTGTTAATCCTAGCATGATAAAGAAGATTCAAAGAGAGTGAGATGCCAGCTCCTTTCATTCAGTCAGTAGCTTCAAACATTTCTGGTATATGAAAAACATGTTTTTCAATGGCAAAAATCAATGAATATTGTAAATGCACAAACAGTAATATCTCCACATTGCAAGGTGCAATTCTGAAATTTTTTGCTTTTTCCTGCTAATCCTAGCATGATAAAGAAGATTCAAAGAGAGTGAGATGCCAGCTCCTTTCATTCAGTCAGTAGCTTCAAACATTTCTGGTATATGAAAAACATGTTTTTCAATGGCAAAAATCAATGAATATTGTAAATGCACAAACAGTAATATCTCCACATTGCACGGTGCAATTCTGAAATTTTTAGCTTTTTCCTGTTAATCCTAGCATGATAAAGAAGATTCAAAGAGAGTGAGATGCCAGCTCCTTTCATTCAGTCAGTAGCTTCAAACATTTCTGGTATATGAAAAACATGTTTTTCAATGGCAAAAATCAATGAATATTGTAAATGCACAAACAGTAATATCTCCACATTGCAAGGTGCAATTCTGAAATTTTTTGCTTTTTCCTGCTAATCCTAGCATGATAAAGAAGATTCAAAGAGAGTGAGATGCCAGCTCCTTTCATTCAGTCAGTAGCTTCAAACATTTCTGGTATATGAAAAACATGTTTTTCAATGGCAAAAATCAATGAATATTGTAAATGCACAAACAGTAATATCTCCACATTGCACGGTGCAATTCTGAAATTTTTAGCTTTTTCCTGTTAATCCTAGCATGATAAAGAAGATTCAAAGAGAGTGAGATGCCAGCTCCTTTCATTCAGTCAGTAGCTTCAAACATTTCTGGTATATGAAAAACATGTTTTTCAATGGCAAAAATCAATGAATATTGTAAATGCACAAACAGTAATATCTCCACATTGCAAGGTGCAATTCTGAAATTCTTTGCTTTTTCCTGTTAATCCTAGCATGATAAAGAAGATTCAAAGAGAGTGAGATGCCAGCTCCTTTCATTCAGTCAGTAGCTTCAAACATTTCTGGTATATGAAAAACATGTTTTTCAATGGCAAAAATCAATGAATATTGTAAATGCACAAACAGTAATATCTCCACATTGCAAGGTGCAATTCTGAAATTTTTTGCTTTTTCCTGCTAATCCTAGCATGATAAAGAAGATTCAAAGAGAGTGAGATGCCAGCTCCTTTCATTCAGTCAGTAGCTTCAAACATTTCTGGTATATGAAAAACATGTTTTTCAATGGCAAAAATCAATGAATATTGTAAATGCACAAACAGTAATATCTCCACATTGCACGGTGCAATTCTGAAATTTTTAGCTTTTTCCTGTTAATCCTAGCATGATAAAGAAGATTCAAAGAGAGTGAGATGCCAGCTCCTTTCATTCAGTCAGTAGCTTCAAACATTTCTGGTATATGAAAAACATGTTTTTCAATGGCAAAAATCAATGAATATTGTAAATGCACAAACAGTAATATCTCCACATTGCAAGGTGCAATTCTGAAATTTTTTGCTTTTTCCTGCTAATCCTAGCATGATAAAGAAGATTCAAAGAGAGTGAGATGCCAGCTCCTTTCATTCAGTCAGTAGCTTCAAACATTTCTGGTATATGAAAAACATGTTTTTCAATGGCAAAAATCAATGAATATTGTAAATGCACAAACAGTAATATCTCCACATTGCACGGTGCAATTCTGAAATTTTTAGCTTTTTCCTGTTAATCCTAGCATGATAAAGAAGATTCAAAGAGAGTGAGATGCCAGCTCCTTTCATTCAGTCAGTAGCTTCAAACATTTCTGGTATATGAAAAACATGTTTTTCAATGGCAAAAATCAATGAATATTGTAAATGCACAAACAGTAATATCTCCACATTGCAAGGTGCAATTCTGAAATTTTTTGCTTTTTCCTGTTAATCCTAGCATGATAAAGAAGATTCAAAGAGAGTAAGATGCCAGCTCCTTTCATTCAGTCAGTAGCTTCAAACATTTCTGGTATATGAAAAACATGTTTTTCAATGGCAAAAATCAATGAATATTGTAAATGCACAAACAGTAATATCTCCACATTGCAAGGTGCAATTCTGAAATTTTTTGCTTTTTCCTGCTAATCCTAGCATGATAAAGAAGATTCAAAGAGAGTGAGATGCCAGCTCCTTTCATTCAGTCAGTAGCTTCAAACATTTCTGGTATATGAAAAACATGTTTTTCAATGGCAAAAATCAATGAATATTGTAAATGCACAAACAGTAATATCTCCACATTGCACGGTGCAATTCTGAAATTTTTAGCTTTTTCCTGTTAATCCTAGCATGATAAAGAAGATTCAAAGAGAGTGAGATGCCAGCTCCTTTCATTCAGTCAGTAGCTTCAAACATTTCTGGTATATGAAAAACATGTTTTTCAATGGCAAAAATCAATGAATATTGTAAATGCACAAACAGTAATATCTCCACATTGCAAGGTGCAATTCTGAAATTCTTTGCTTTTTCCTGTTAATCCTAGCATGATAAAGAAGATTCAAAGAGAGTGAGATGCCAGCTCCTTTCATTCAGTCAGTAGCTTCAAACATTTCTGGTATATGAAAAACATGTTTTTCAATGGCAAAAATCAATGAATATTGTAAATGCACAAACAGTAATATCTCCACATTGCACGGTGCAATTCTGAAATTTTTAGCTTTTTCCTGTTAATCCTAGCATGATAAAGATTTAAAGACAGTGAGATGCCAGCTCCTTTCATTCAGTCAGTAGCTTCAAACATTTCTGGTATATGAAAAACATGTTTTTCAATGGCAAAAATCAATGAATATTGTAAATGCACAAACAGTAATATCTCCACATTGCAAGGTGCAATTCTGAAATTTTTTGCTTTTTCCTGCTAATCCTAGCATGATAAAAAAGATTCAAAGAGAGTGAGATGCCAGCTCCTTTCATTCAGTCAGTAGCTTCAAACATTTCTGGTATATGAAAAACATGTTTTTCAATGGCAAAAATCAATGAATATTGTAAATGCACAAACAGTAATATCTCCACATTGCAAGGTGCAATTCTGAAATTTTTTGCTTTTTCCTGTTAATCCTAGCATGATAAAGAAGATTCAAAGAGAGTGAGATGCCAGCTCCTTTCATTCAGTCAGTAGCTTCAAACATTTCTGGTATATGAAAAACATGTTTTTCAATGGCAAAAATCAATGAATATTGTAAATGCACAAACAGTAATATCTCCACATTGCAAGGTGCAATTCTGAAATTTTTTGCTTTTTCCTGCTAATCCTAGCATGATAAAGAAGATTCAAAGAGAGTGAGATGCCAGCTCCTTTCATTCAGTCAGTAGCTTCAAACATTTCTGGTATATGAAAAACATGTTTTTCAATGGCAAAAATCAATGAATATTGTAAATGCACAAACAGTAATATCTCCACATTGCACGGTGCAATTCTGAAATTTTTAGCTTTTTCCTGTTAATCCTAGCATGATAAAGAAGATTCAAAGAGAGTGAGATGCCAGCTCCTTTCATTCAGTCAGTAGCTTCAAACATTTCTGGTATATGAAAAACATGTTTTTCAATGGCAAAAATCAATGAATATTGTAAATGCACAAACAGTAATATCTCCACATTGCAAGGTGCAATTCTGAAATTTTTTGCTTTTTCCTGCTAATCCTAGCATGATAAAGAAGATTCAAAGAGAGTGAGATGCCAGCTCCTTTCATTCAGTCAGTAGCTTCAAACATTTCTGGTATATGAAAAACATGTTTTTCAATGGCAAAAATCAATGAATATTGTAAATGCACAAACTAATATCTCCACATTGCACGGTGCAATGCTGAAATTTTTAGCTTTTTCCTGTTAATCCTAGCATGATAAAGAAGATTCAAAGAGAGTGAGATGCCAGCTCCTTTCATTCAGTCAGTAGCTTCAAACATTTCTGGTATATGAAAAACATGTTTTTCAATGGCAAAAATCAATGAATATTGTAAATGCACAAACAGTAATATCTCCACATTGCAAGGTGCAATTCTGAAATTTTTTGCTTTTTCCTGTTAATCCTAGCATGATAAAGAAGATTCAAAGAGAGTGAGATGCCAGCTCCTTTCATTGTCAGTAGCTTCAAACATTTCTGGTATATGAAAAACATGTTTTTCAATGGCAAAAATCAATGAATATTGTAAATGCACAAACAGTAATATCTCCACATTGCAAGGTGCAATTCTGAAATTTTTTGCTTTTTCCTGCTAATCCTAGCATGATAAAGAAGATTCAAAGAGAGTGAGATGCCAGCTCCTTTCATTCAGTCAGTAGCTTCAAACATTTCTGGTATATGAAAAACATGTTTTTCAATGGCAAAAATCAATGAATATTGTAAATGCACAAACAGTAATATCTCCACATTGCACGGTGCAATTCTGAAATTTTTAGCTTTTTCCTGTTAATCCTAGCATGATAAAGAAGATTCAAAGAGAGTGAGATGCCAGCTCCTTTCATTCAGTCAGTAGCTTCAAACATTTCTGGTATATGAAAAACATGTTTTTCAATGGCAAAAATCAATGAATATTGTAAATGCACAAACAGTAATATCTCCACATTGCAAGGTGCAATTCTGAAATTTTTTGCTTTTTCCTGCTAATCCTAGCATGATAAAGAAGATTCAAAGAGAGTGAGATGCCAGCTCCTTTCATTCAGTCAGTAGCTTCAAACATTTCTGGTATATGAAAAACATGTTTTTCAATGGCAAAAATCAATGAATATTGTAAATGCACAAACAGTAATATCTCCACATTGCAAGGTGCAATTGTGAAATTTTTTGCTTTTTCCTGCTAATCCTAGCATGATAAAGAAGATTCAAAGAGAGTGAGATGCCAGCTCCTTTCATTCAGTCAGTAGCTTCAAACATTTCTGGTATATGAAAAACATGTTTTTCAATGGCAAAAATCAATGAATATTGTAAATGCACAAACAGTAATATCTCCACATTGCACGGTGCAATTCTGAAATTTTTAGCTTTTTCCTGTTAATCCTAGCATGATAAAGAAGATTCAAAGAGAGTGAGATGCCAGCTCCTTTCATTCAGTCAGTAGCTTCAAACATTTCTGGTATATGAAAAACATGTTTTTCAATGGCAAAAATCAATGAATATTGTAAATGCACAAACAGTAATATCTCCACATTGCAAGGTGCAATTCTGAAATTTTTTGCTTTTTCCTGTTAATCCTAGCATGATAAAGAAGATTCAAAGAGAGTGAGATGCCAGCTCCTTTCATTCAGTCAGTAGCTTCAAACATTTCTGGTATATGAAAAACATGTTTTTCAATGGCAAAAATCAATGAATATTGTAAATGCACAAACAGTAATATCTCCACATTGCAAGGTGCAATTCTGAAATTTTTTGCTTTTTCCTGCTAATCCTAGCATGATAAAGAAGATTCAAAGAGAGTGAGATGCCAGCTCCTTTCATTCAGTCAGTAGCTTCAAACATTTCTGGTATATGAAAAACATGTTTTTCAATGGCAAAAATCAATGAATATTGTAAATGCACAAACAGTAATATCTCCACATTGCACGGTGCAATTCTGAAATTTTTAGCTTTTTCCTGTTAATCCTAGCATGATAAAGAAGATTCAAAGAGAGTGAGATGCCAGCTCCTTTCATTCAGTCAGTAGCTTCAAACATTTCTGGTATATGAAAAACATGTTTTTCAATGGCAAAAATCAATGAATATTGTAAATGCACAAACAGTAATATCTCCACATTGCAAGGTGCAATTCTGAAATTTTTTGCTTTTTCCTGCTAATCCTAGCATGATAAAGAAGATTCAAAGAGAGTGAGATGCCAGCTCCTTTCATTCAGTCAGTAGCTTCAAACATTTCTGGTATATGAAAAACATGTTTTTCAATGGCAAAAATCAATGAATATTGTAAATGCACAAACAGTAATATCTCCACATTGCACGGTGCAATTCTGAAATTTTTAGCTTTTTCCTGTTAATCCTAGCATGATAAAGAAGATTCAAAGAGAGTGAGATGCCAGCTCCTTTCATTCAGTCAGTAGCTTCAAACATTTCTGGTATATGAAAAACATGTTTTTCAATGGCAAAAATCAATGAATATTGTAAATGCACAAACAGTAATATCTCCACATTGCAAGGTGCAATTCTGAAATTTTTTGCTTTTTCCTGTTAATCCTAGCATGATAAAGAAGATTCAAAGAGAGTGAGATGCCAGCTCCTTTCATTCAGTCAGTAGCTTCAAACATTTCTGGTATATGAAAAACATGTTTTTCAATGGCAAAAATCAATGAATATTGTAAATGCACAAACAGTAATATCTCCACATTGCAAGGTGCAATTCTGAAATTTTTTGCTTTTTCCTGCTAATCCTAGCATGATAAAGAAGATTCAAAGAGAGTGAGATGCCAGCTCCTTTCATTCAGTCAGTAGCTTCAAACATTTCTGGTATATGAAAAACATGTTTTTCAATGGCAAAAATCAATGAATATTGTAAATGCACAAACAGTAATATCTCCACATTGCACGGTGCAATTCTGAAATTTTTAGCTTTTTCCTGTTAATCCTAGCATGATAAAGAAGATTCAAAGAGAGTGAGATGCCAGCTCCTTTCATTCAGTCAGTAGCTTCAAACATTTCTGGTATATGAAAAACATGTTTTTCAATGGCAAAAATCAATGAATATTGTAAATGCACAAACAGTAATATCTCCACATTGCAAGGTGCAATTCTGAAATTTTTTGCTTTTTCCTGTTAATCCTAGCATGATAAAGAAGATTCAAAGAGAGTGAGATGCCAGCTCCTTTCATTCAGTCAGTAGCTTCAAACATTTCTGGTATATGAAAAACATGTTTTTCAATGGCAAAAATCAATGAATATTGTAAATGCACAAACAGTAATATCTCCACATTGCAAGGTGCAATTCTGAAATTTTTTGCTTTTTCCTGCTAATCCTAGCATGATAAAGAAGATTCAAAGAGAGTGAGATGCCAGCTCCTTTCAGTCAGTAGCTTCAAACATTTCTGGTATATGAAAAACATGTTTTTCAATGGCAAAAATCAATGAATATTGTAAATGCACAAACAGTAATATCTCCACATTGCACGGTGCAATTCTGAAATTTTTAGCTTTTTCCTGTTAATCCTAGCATGATAAAGAAGATTCAAAGAGAGTGAGATGCCAGCTCCTTTCATTCAGTCAGTAGCTTCAAACATTTCTGGTATATGAAAAACATGTTTTTCAATGGCAAAAATCAATGAATATTGTAAATGCACAAACAGTAATATCTCCACATTGCAAGGTGCAATTCTGAAATTCTTTGCTTTTTCCTGTTAATCCTAGCATAATAAAGAAGATTCAAAGAGAGTGAGATGCCAGCTCCTTTCATTCAGTCAGTAGCTTCAAACATTTCTGGTATATGAAAAACATGTTTTTCAATGGCAAAAATCAATGAATATTGTAAATGCACAAACAGTAATATCTCCACATTGCACGGTGCAATTCTGAAATTTTTAGCTTTTTCCTGTTAATCCTAGCATGATAAAGAAGATTCAAAGACAGTGAGATGCCAGCTCCTTTCATTCAGTCAGTAGCTTCAAACATTTCTGGTATATGAAAAACATGTTTTTCAATGGCAAAAATCAATGAATATTGTAAATGCACAAACAGTAATATCTCCACATTGCAAGGTGCAATTCTGAAATTTTTTGCTTTTTCCTGCTAATCCTAGCATGATAAAAAAGATTCAAAGAGAGTGAGATGCCAGCTCCTTTCATTCAGTCAGTAGCTTCAAACATTTCTGGTATATGAAAAACATGTTTTTCAATGGCAAAAATCAATGAATATTGTAAATGCACAAACAGTAATATCTCCACATTGCAAGGTGCAATTCTGAAATTTTTTGCTTTTTCCTGTTAATCCTAGCATGATAAAGAAGATTCAAAGAGAGTGAGATGCCAGCTCCTTTCATTCAGTCAGTAGCTTCAAACATTTCTGGTATATGAAAAACATGTTTTTCAATGGCAAAAATCAATGAATATTGTAAATGCACAAACAGTAATATCTCCACATTGCAAGGTGCAATTCTGAAATTTTTTGCTTTTTCCTGCTAATCCTAGCATGATAAAGAAGATTCAAAGAGAGTGAGATGCCAGCTCCTTTCATTCAGTCAGTAGCTTCAAACATTTCTGGTATATGAAAAACATGTTTTTCAATGGCAAAAATCAATGAATATTGTAAATGCACAAACAGTAATATCTCCACATTGCACGGTGCAATTCTGAAATTTTTAGCTTTTTCCTGTTAATCCTAGCATGATAAAGAAGATTCAAAGAGAGTGAGATGCCAGCTCCTTTCATTCAGTCAGTAGCTTCAAACATTTCTGGTATATGAAAAACATGTTTTTCAATGGCAAAAATCAATGAATATTGTAAATGCACAAACAGTAATATCTCCACATTGCAAGGTGCAATTCTGAAATTTTTTGCTTTTTCCTGCTAATCCTAGCATGATAAAGAAGATTCAAAGAGAGTGAGATGCCAGCTCCTTTCATTCAGTCAGTAGCTTCAAACATTTCTGGTATATGAAAAACATGTTTTTCAATGGCAAAAATCAATGAATATTGTAAATGCACAAACTAATATCTCCACATTGCACGGTGCAATGCTGAAATTTTTAGCTTTTTCCTGTTAATCCTAGCATGATAAAGAAGATTCAAAGAGAGTGAGATGCCAGCTCCTTTCATTCAGTCAGTAGCTTCAAACATTTCTGGTATATGAAAAACATGTTTTTCAATGGCAAAAATCAATGAATATTGTAAATGCACAAACAGTAATATCTCCACATTGCAAGGTGCAATTCTGAAATTTTTTGCTTTTTCCTGTTAATCCTAGCATGATAAAGAAGATTCAAAGAGAGTGAGATGCCAGCTCCTTTCATTGTCAGTAGCTTCAAACATTTCTGGTATATGAAAAACATGTTTTTCAATGGCAAAAATCAATGAATATTGTAAATGCACAAACAGTAATATCTCCACATTGCAAGGTGCAATTCTGAAATTTTTTGCTTTTTCCTGCTAATCCTAGCATGATAAAGAAGATTCAAAGAGAGTGAGATGCCAGCTCCTTTCATTCAGTCAGTAGCTTCAAACATTTCTGGTATATGAAAAACATGTTTTTCAATGGCAAAAATCAATGAATATTGTAAATGCACAAACAGTAATATCTCCACATTGCACGGTGCAATTCTGAAATTTTTAGCTTTTTCCTGTTAATCCTAGCATGATAAAGAAGATTCAAAGAGAGTGAGATGCCAGCTCCTTTCATTCAGTCAGTAGCTTCAAACATTTCTGGTATATGAAAAACATGTTTTTCAATGGCAAAAATCAATGAATATTGTAAATGCACAAACAGTAATATCTCCACATTGCAAGGTGCAATTCTGAAATTTTTTGCTTTTTCCTGCTAATCCTAGCATGATAAAGAAGATTCAAAGAGAGTGAGATGCCAGCTCCTTTCATTCAGTCAGTAGCTTCAAACATTTCTGGTATATGAAAAACATGTTTTTCAATGGCAAAAATCAATGAATATTGTAAATGCACAAACAGTAATATCTCCACATTGCAAGGTGCAATTGTGAAATTTTTTGCTTTTTCCTGCTAATCCTAGCATGATAAAGAAGATTCAAAGAGAGTGAGATGCCAGCTCCTTTCATTCAGTCAGTAGCTTCAAACATTTCTGGTATATGAAAAACATGTTTTTCAATGGCAAAAATCAATGAATATTGTAAATGCACAAACAGTAATATCTCCACATTGCACGGTGCAATTCTGAAATTTTTAGCTTTTTCCTGTTAATCCTAGCATGATAAAGAAGATTCAAAGAGAGTGAGATGCCAGCTCCTTTCATTCAGTCAGTAGCTTCAAACATTTCTGGTATATGAAAAACATGTTTTTCAATGGCAAAAATCAATGAATATTGTAAATGCACAAACAGTAATATCTCCACATTGCAAGGTGCAATTCTGAAATTTTTTGCTTTTTCCTGTTAATCCTAGCATGATAAAGAAGATTCAAAGAGAGTGAGATGCCAGCTCCTTTCATTCAGTCAGTAGCTTCAAACATTTCTGGTATATGAAAAACATGTTTTTCAATGGCAAAAATCAATGAATATTGTAAATGCACAAACAGTAATATCTCCACATTGCAAGGTGCAATTCTGAAATTTTTTGCTTTTTCCTGCTAATCCTAGCATGATAAAGAAGATTCAAAGAGAGTGAGATGCCAGCTCCTTTCATTCAGTCAGTAGCTTCAAACATTTCTGGTATATGAAAAACATGTTTTTCAATGGCAAAAATCAATGAATATTGTAAATGCACAAACAGTAATATCTCCACATTGCACGGTGCAATTCTGAAATTTTTAGCTTTTTCCTGTTAATCCTAGCATGATAAAGAAGATTCAAAGAGAGTGAGATGCCAGCTCCTTTCATTCAGTCAGTAGCTTCAAACATTTCTGGTATATGAAAAACATGTTTTTCAATGGCAAAAATCAATGAATATTGTAAATGCACAAACAGTAATATCTCCACATTGCAAGGTGCAATTCTGAAATTTTTTGCTTTTTCCTGCTAATCCTAGCATGATAAAGAAGATTCAAAGAGAGTGAGATGCCAGCTCCTTTCATTCAGTCAGTAGCTTCAAACATTTCTGGTATATGAAAAACATGTTTTTCAATGGCAAAAATCAATGAATATTGTAAATGCACAAACAGTAATATCTCCACATTGCACGGTGCAATTCTGAAATTTTTAGCTTTTTCCTGTTAATCCTAGCATGATAAAGAAGATTCAAAGAGAGTGAGATGCCAGCTCCTTTCATTCAGTCAGTAGCTTCAAACATTTCTGGTATATGAAAAACATGTTTTTCAATGGCAAAAATCAATGAATATTGTAAATGCACAAACAGTAATATCTCCACATTGCAAGGTGCAATTCTGAAATTTTTTGCTTTTTCCTGTTAATCCTAGCATGATAAAGAAGATTCAAAGAGAGTGAGATGCCAGCTCCTTTCATTCAGTCAGTAGCTTCAAACATTTCTGGTATATGAAAAACGTTTTTCAATGGCAAAAATCAATGAATATTGTAAATGCACAAACAGTAATATCTCCACATTGCAAGGTGCAATTCTGAAATTTTTTGCTTTTTCCTGCTAATCCTAGCATGATAAAGAAGATTCAAAGAGAGTGAGATGCCAGCTCCTTTCATTCAGTCAGTAGCTTCAAACATTTCTGGTATATGAAAAACATGTTTTTCAATGGCAAAAATCAATGAATATTGTAAATGCACAAACAGTAATATCTCCACATTGCACGGTGCAATTCTGAAATTTTTAGCTTTTTCCTGTTAATCCTAGCATGATAAAGAAGATTCAAAGAGAGTGAGATGCCAGCTCCTTTCATTCAGTCAGTAGCTTCAAACATTTCTGGTATATGAAAAACATGTTTTTCAATGGCAAAAATCAATGAATATTGTAAATGCACAAACAGTAATATCTCCACATTGCAAGGTGCAATTCTGAAATTCTTTGCTTTTTCCTGTTAATCCTAGCATGATAAAGAAGATTCAAAGAGAGTGAGATGCCAGCTCCTTTCATTCAGTCAGTAGCTTCAAACATTTCTGGTATATGAAAAACATGTTTTTCAATGGCAAAAATCAATGAATATTGTAAATGCACAAACAGTAATATCTCCACATTGCAAGGTGCAATTCTGAAATTTTTTGCTTTTTCCTGCTAATCCTAGCATGATAAAGAAGATTCAAAGAGAGTGAGATGCCAGCTCCTTTCAGTCAGTAGCTTCAAACATTTCTGGTATATGAAAAACATGTTTTTCAATGGCAAAAATCAATGAATATTGTAAATGCACAAACAGTAATATCTCCACATTGCACGGTGCAATTCTGAAATTTTTAGCTTTTTCCTGTTAATCCTAGCATGATAAAGAAGATTCAAAGAGAGTGAGATGCCAGCTCCTTTCATTCAGTCAGTAGCTTCAAACATTTCTGGTATATGAAAAACATGTTTTTCAATGGCAAAAATCAATGAATATTGTAAATGCACAAACAGTAATATCTCCACATTGCAAGGTGCAATTCTGAAATTTTTTGCTTTTTCCTGCTAATCCTAGCATGATAAAGAAGATTCAAAGAGAGTGAGATGCCAGCTCCTTTCATTCAGTCAGTAGCTTCAAACATTTCTGGTATATGAAAAACATGTTTTTCAATGGCAAAAATCAATGAATATTGTAAATGCACAAACAGTAATATCTCCACATTGCACGGTGCAATTCTGAAATTTTTAGCTTTTTCCTGTTAATCCTAGCATGATAAAGAAGATTCAAAGAGAGTGAGATGCCAGCTCCTTTCATTCAGTCAGTAGCTTCAAACATTTCTGGTATATGAAAAACATGTTTTTCAATGGCAAAAATCAATGAATATTGTAAATGCACAAACAGTAATATCTCCACATTGCAAGGTGCAATTCTGAAATTCTTTGCTTTTTCCTGTTAATCCTAGCATGATAAAGAAGATTCAAAGAGAGTGAGATGCCAGCTCCTTTCAGTCAGTAGCTTCAAACATTTCTGGTATATGAAAAACATGTTTTTCAATGGCAAAAATCAATGAATATTGTAAATGCACAAACAGTAATATCTCCACATTGCAAGGTGCAATTCTGAAATTTTTTGCTTTTTCCTGCTAATCCTAGCATGATAAAGAAGATTCAAAGAGAGTGAGATGCCAGCTCCTTTCATTCAGTCAGTAGCTTCAAACATTTCTGGTATATGAAAAACATGTTTTTCAATGGCAAAAATCAATGAATATTGTAAATGCACAAACAGTAATATCTCCACATTGCACGGTGCAATTCTGAAATTTTTAGCTTTTTCCTGTTAATCCTAGCATGATAAAGAAGATTCAAAGAGAGTGAGATGCCAGCTCCTTTCATTCAGTCAGTAGCTTCAAACATTTCTGGTATATGAAAAACATGTTTTTCAATGGCAAAAATCAATGAATATTGTAAATGCACAAACAGTAATATCTCCACATTGCAAGGTGCAATTCTGAAATTTTTTGCTTTTTCCTGCTAATCCTAGCATGATAAAGAAGATTCAAAGAGAGTGAGATGCCAGCTCCTTTCATTCAGTCAGTAGCTTCAAACATTTCTGGTATATGAAAAACATGTTTTTCAATGGCAAAAATCAATGAATATTGTAAATGCACAAACAGTAATATCTCCACATTGCACGGTGCAATTCTGAAATTTTTAGCTTTTTCCTGTTAATCCTAGCATGATAAAGAAGATTCAAAGAGAGTGAGATGCCAGCTCCTTTCATTCAGTCAGTAGCTTCAAACATTTCTGGTATATGAAAAACATGTTTTTCAATGGCAAAAATCAATGAATATTGTAAATGCACAAACAGTAATATCTCCACATTGCAAGGTGCAATTCTGAAATTTTTTGCTTTTTCCTGTTAATCCTAGCATGATAAAGAAGATTCAAAGAGAGTGAGATGCCAGCTCCTTTCATTCAGTCAGTAGCTTCAAACATTTCTGGTATATGAAAAACATGTTTTTCAATGGCAAAAATCAATGAATATTGTAAATGCACAAACAGTAATATCTCCACATTGCAAGGTGCAATTCTGAAATTTTTTGCTTTTTCCTGCTAATCCTAGCATGATAAAGAAGATTCAAAGAGAGTGAGATGCCAGCTCCTTTCATTCAGTCAGTAGCTTCAAACATTTCTGGTATATGAAAAACATGTTTTTCAATGGCAAAAATCAATGAATATTGTAAATGCACAAACAGTAATATCTCCACATTGCACGGTGCAATTCTGAAATTTTTAGCTTTTTCCTGTTCATCCTAGCATGATAAAGAAGATTCAAAGAGAGTGAGATGCCAGCTCCTTTCATTCAGTCAGTAGCTTCAAACATTTCTGGTATATGAAAAACATGTTTTTCAATGGCAAAAATCAATGAATATTGTAAATGCACAAACAGTAATATCTCCACATTGCAAGGTGCAATTCTGAAATTCTTTGCTTTTTCCTGTTAATCCTAGCATGATAAAGAAGATTCAAAGAGAGTGAGATGCCAGCTCCTTTCATTCAGTCAGTAGCTTCAAACATTTCTGGTATATGAAAAACATGTTTTTCAATGGCAAAAATCAATGAATATTGTAAATGCACAAACAGTAATATCTCCACATTGCAAGGTGCAATTCTGAAATTTTTTGCTTTTTCCTGCTAATCCTAGCATGATAAAGAAGATTCAAAGAGAGTGAGATGCCAGCTCCTTTCAGTCAGTAGCTTCAAACATTTCTGGTATATGAAAAACATGTTTTTCAATGGCAAAAATCAATGAATATTGTAAATGCACAAACAGTAATATCTCCACATTGCACGGTGCAATTCTGAAATTTTTAGCTTTTTCCTGTTAATCCTAGCATGATAAAGAAGATTCAAAGAGAGTGAGATGCCAGCTCCTTTCATTCAGTCAGTAGCTTCAAACATTTCTGGTATATGAAAAACATGTTTTTCAATGGCAAAAATCAATGAATATTGTAAATGCACAAACAGTAATATCTCCACATTGCAAGGTGCAATTCTGAATTTTTTTGCTTTTTCCTGCTAATCCTAGCATGATAAAGAAGATTCAAAGAGAGTGAGATGCCAGCTCCTTTCATTCAGTCAGTAGCTTCAAACATTTCTGGTATATGAAAAACATGTTTTTCAATGGCAAAAATCAATGAATATTGTAAATGCACAAACAGTAATATCTCCACATTGCACGGTGCAATTCTGAAATTTTTAGCTTTTTCCTGTTAATCCTAGCATGATAAAGAAGATTCAAAGAGAGTGAGATGCCAGCTCCTTTCATTCAGTCAGTAGCTTCAAACATTTCTGGTATATGAAAAACATGTTTTTCAATGGCAAAAATCAATGAATATTGTAAATGCACAAACAGTAATATCTCCACATTGCAAGGTGCAATTCTGAAATTCTTTGCTTTTTCCTGTTAATCCTAGCATGATAAAGAAGATTCAAAGAGAGTGAGATGCCAGCTCCTTTCAGTCAGTAGCTTCAAACATTTCTGGTATATGAAAAACATGTTTTTCAATGGCAAAAATCAATGAATATTGTAAATGCACAAACAGTAATATCTCCACATTGCAAGGTGCAATTCTGAAATTTTTTGCTTTTTCCTGCTAATCCTAGCATGATAAAGAAGATTCAAAGAGAGTGAGATGCCAGCTCCTTTCATTCAGTCAGTAGCTTCAAACATTTCTGGTATATGAAAAACATGTTTTTCAATGGCAAAAATCAATGAATATTGTAAATGCACAAACAGTAATATCTCCACATTGCACGGTGCAATTCTGAAATTTTTAGCTTTTTCCTGTTAATCCTAGCATGATAAAGAAGATTCAAAGAGAGTGAGATGCCAGCTCCTTTCATTCAGTCAGTAGCTTCAAACATTTCTGGTATATGAAAAACATGTTTTTCAATGGCAAAAATCAATGAATATTGTAAATGCACAAACAGTAATATCTCCACATTGCAAGGTGCAATTCTGAAATTTTTTGCTTTTTCCTGCTAATCCTAGCATGATAAAGAAGATTCAAAGAGAGTGAGATGCCAGCTCCTTTCATTCAGTCAGTAGCTTCAAACATTTCTGGTATATGAAAAACATGTTTTTCAATGGCAAAAATCAATGAATATTGTAAATGCACAAACAGTAATATCTCCACATTGCACGGTGCAATTCTGAAATTTTTAGCTTTTTCCTGTTAATCCTAGCATGATAAAGAAGATTCAAAGAGAGTGAGATGCCAGCTCCTTTCATTCAGTCAGTAGCTTCAAACATTTCTGGTATATGAAAAACATGTTTTTCAATGGCAAAAATCAATGAATATTGTAAATGCACAAACAGTAATATCTCCACATTGCAAGGTGCAATTCTGAAATTTTTTGCTTTTTCCTGTTAATCCTAGCATGATAAAGAAGATTCAAAGAGAGTGAGATGCCAGCTCCTTTCATTCAGTCAGTAGCTTCAAACATTTCTGGTATATGAAAAACATGTTTTTCAATGGCAAAAATCAATGAATATTGTAAATGCACAAACAGTAATATCTCCACATTGCAAGGTGCAATTCTGAAATTTTTTGCTTTTTCCTGCTAATCCTAGCATGATAAAGAAGATTCAAAGAGAGTGAGATGCCAGCTCCTTTCATTCAGTCAGTAGCTTCAAACATTTCTGGTATATGAAAAACATGTTTTTCAATGGCAAAAATCAATGAATATTGTAAATGCACAAACAGTAATATCTCCACATTGCACGGTGCAATTCTGAAATTTTTAGCTTTTTCCTGTTCATCCTAGCATGATAAAGAAGATTCAAAGAGAGTGAGATGCCAGCTCCTTTCATTCAGTCAGTAGCTTCAAACATTTCTGGTATATGAAAAACATGTTTTTCAATGGCAAAAATCAATGAATATTGTAAATGCACAAACAGTAATATCTCCACATTGCAAGGTGCAATTCTGAAATTCTTTGCTTTTTCCTGTTAATCCTAGCATGATAAGATTCAAAGAGAGTGAGATGCCAGCTCCTTTCATTCAGTCAGTAGCTTCAAACATTTCTGGTATATGAAAAACATGTTTTTCAATGGCAAAAATCAATGAATATTGTAAATGCACAAACAGTAATATCTCCACATTGCAAGGTGCAATTCTGAAATTTTTTGCTTTTTCCTGCTAATCCTAGCATGATAAAGAAGATTCAAAGAGAGTGAGATGCCAGCTCCTTTCAGTCAGTAGCTTCAAACATTTCTGGTATATGAAAAACATGTTTTTCAATGGCAAAAATCAATGAATATTGTAAATGCACAAACAGTAATATCTCCACATTGCACGGTGCAATTCTGAAATTTTTAGCTTTTTCCTGTTAATCCTAGCATGATAAAGAAGATTCAAAGAGAGTGAGATGCCAGCTCCTTTCATTCAGTCAGTAGCTTCAAACATTTCTGGTATATGAAAAACATGTTTTTCAATGGCAAAAATCAATGAATATTGTAAATGCACAAACAGTAATATCTCCACATTGCAAGGTGCAATTCTGAAATTTTTTGCTTTTTCCTGCTAATCCTAGCATGATAAAGAAGATTCAAAGAGAGTGAGATGCCAGCTCCTTTCATTCAGTCAGTAGCTTCAAACATTTCTGGTATATGAAAAACATGTTTTTCAATGGCAAAAATCAATGAATATTGTAAATGCACAAACAGTAATATCTCCACATTGCACGGTGCAATTCTGAAATTTTTAGCTTTTTCCTGTTAATCCTAGCATGATAAAGAAGATTCAAAGAGAGTGAGATGCCAGCTCCTTTCATTCAGTCAGTAGCTTCAAACATTTCTGGTATATGAAAAACATGTTTTTCAATGGCAAAAATCAATGAATGTTGTAAATGCACAAACAGTAATATCTCCACATTGCAAGGTGCAATTCTGAAATTTTTTGCTTTTTCCTGTTAATCCTAGCATGATAAAGAAGATTCAAAGAGAGTGAGATGCCAGCTCCTTTCATTCAGTCAGTAGCTTCAAACATTTCTGGTATATGAAAAACATGTTTTTCAATGGCAAAAATCAATGAATATTGTAAATGCACAAACAGTAATATCTCCACATTGCAAGGTGCAATTCTGAAATTTTTTGCTTTTTCCTGCTAATCCTAGCATGATAAAGAAGATTCAAAGAGAGTGAGATGCCAGCTCCTTTCATTCAGTCAGTAGCTTCAAACATTTCTGGTATATGAAAAACATGTTTTTCAATGGCAAAAATCAATGAATATTGTAAATGCACAAACAGTAATATCTCCACATTGCACGGTGCAATTCTGAAATTTTTAGCTTTTTCCTGTTAATCCTAGCATGATAAAGAAGATTCAAAGAGAGTGAGATGCCAGCTCCTTTCATTCAGTCAGTAGCTTCAAACATTTCTGGTATATGAAAAACATGTTTTTCAATGGCAAAAATCAATGAATATTGTAAATGCACAAACAGTAATATCTCCACATTGCAAGGTGCAATTCTGAAATTTTTTGCTTTTTCCTGCTAATCCTAGCATGATAAAGAAGATTCAAAGAGAGTGAGATGCCAGCTCCTTTCATTCAGTCAGTAGCTTCAAACATTTCTGGTATATGAAAAACATGTTTTTCAATGGCAAAAATCAATGAATATTGTAAATGCACAAACTAATATCTCCACATTGCACGGTGCAATGCTGAAATTTTTAGCTTTTTCCTGTTAATCCTAGCATGATAAAGAAGATTCAAAGAGAGTGAGATGCCAGCTCCTTTCATTCAGTCAGTAGCTTCAAACATTTCTGGTATATGAAAAACATGTTTTTCAATGGCAAAAATCAATGAATATTGTAAATGCACAAACAGTAATATCTCCACATTGCAAGGTGCAATTCTGAAATTTTTTGCTTTTTCCTGTTAATCCTAGCATGATAAAGAAGATTCAAAGAGAGTGAGATGCCAGCTCCTTTCATTGTCAGTAGCTTCAAACATTTCTGGTATATGAAAAACATGTTTTTCAATGGCAAAAATCAATGAATATTGTAAATGCACAAACAGTAATATCTCCACATTGCAAGGTGCAATTCTGAAATTTTTTGCTTTTTCCTGCTAATCCTAGCATGATAAAGAAGATTCAAAGAGAGTGAGATGCCAGCTCCTTTCATTCAGTCAGTAGCTTCAAACATTTCTGGTATATGAAAAACATGTTTTTCAATGGCAAAAATCAATGAATATTGTAAATGCACAAACAGTAATATCTCCACATTGCACGGTGCAATTCTGAAATTTTTAGCTTTTTCCTGTTAATCCTAGCATGATAAAGAAGATTCAAAGAGAGTGAGATGCCAGCTCCTTTCATTCAGTCAGTAGCTTCAAACATTTCTGGTATATGAAAAACATGTTTTTCAATGGCAAAAATCAATGAATATTGTAAATGCACAAACAGTAATATCTCCACATTGCAAGGTGCAATTCTGAAATTTTTTGCTTTTTCCTGCTAATCCTAGCATGATAAAGAAGATTCAAAGAGAGTGAGATGCCAGCTCCTTTCATTCAGTCAGTAGCTTCAAACATTTCTGGTATATGAAAAACATGTTTTTCAATGGCAAAAATCAATGAATATTGTAAATGCACAAACAGTAATATCTCCACATTGCACGGTGCAATTCTGAAATTTTTAGCTTTTTCCTGTTAATCCTAGCATGATAAAGAAGATTCAAAGAGAGTGAGATGCCAGCTCCTTTCATTCAGTCAGTAGCTTCAAACATTTCTGGTATATGAAAAACATGTTTTTCAATGGCAAAAATCAATGAATATTGTAAATGCACAAACAGTAATATCTCCACATTGTAAGGTGCAATTCTGAAATTTTTTGCTTTTTCCTGCTAATCCTAGCATGATAAAGAAGATTCAAAGAGAGTGAGATGCCAGCTCCTTTCATTCAGTCAGTAGCTTCAAACATTTCTGGTATATGAAAAACATGTTTTTCAATGGCAAAAATCAATGAATATTGTAAATGCACAAACAGTAATATCTCCACATTGCACGGTGCAATTCTGAAATTTTTAGCTTTTTCCTGTTAATCCTAGCATGATAAAGAAGATTCAAAGAGAGTGAGATGCCAGCTCCTTTCATTCAGTCAGTAGCTTCAAACATTTCTGGTATATGAAAAACATGTTTTTCAATGGCAAAAATCAATGAATATTGTAAATGCACAAACAGTAATATCTCCACATTGCACGGTGCAATTCTGAAATTTTTAGCTTTTTCCTGTTCATCCTAGCATGATAAAGAAGATTCAAAGAGAGTGAGATGCCAGCTCCTTTCATTCAGTCAGTAGCTTCAAACATTTCTGGTATATGAAAAACATGTTTTTCAATGGCAAAAATCAATGAATATTGTAAATGCACAAACAGTAATATCTCCACATTGCAAGGTGCAATTCTGAAATTCTTTGCTTTTTCCTGTTAATCCTAGCATGATAAGATTCAAAGAGAGTGAGATGCCAGCTCCTTTCATTCAGTCAGTAGCTTCAAACATTTCTGGTATATGAAAAACATGTTTTTCAATGGCAAAAATCAATGAATATTGTAAATGCACAAACAGTAATATCTCCACATTGCAAGGTGCAATTCTGAAATTTTTTGCTTTTTCCTGCTAATCCTAGCATGATAAAGAAGATTCAAAGAGAGTGAGATGCCAGCTCCTTTCAGTCAGTAGCTTCAAACATTTCTGGTATATGAAAAACATGTTTTTCAATGGCAAAAATCAATGAATATTGTAAATGCACAAACAGTAATATCTCCACATTGCACGGTGCAATTCTGAAATTTTTAGCTTTTTCCTGTTAATCCTAGCATGATAAAGAAGATTCAAAGAGAGTGAGATGCCAGCTCCTTTCATTCAGTCAGTAGCTTCAAACATTTCTGGTATATGAAAAACATGTTTTTCAATGGCAAAAATCAATGAATATTGTAAATGCACAAACAGTAATATCTCCACATTGCAAGGTGCAATTCTGAAATTTTTTGCTTTTTCCTGCTAATCCTAGCATGATAAAGAAGATTCAAAGAGAGTGAGATGCCAGCTCCTTTCATTCAGTCAGTAGCTTCAAACATTTCTGGTATATGAAAAACATGTTTTTCAATGGCAAAAATCAATGAATATTGTAAATGCACAAACAGTAATATCTCCACATTGCACGGTGCAATTCTGAAATTTTTAGCTTTTTCCTGTTAATCCTAGCATGATAAAGAAGATTCAAAGAGAGTGAGATGCCAGCTCCTTTCATTCAGTCAGTAGCTTCAAACATTTCTGGTATATGAAAAACATGTTTTTCAATGGCAAAAATCAATGAATATTGTAAATGCACAAACAGTAATATCTCCACATTGCAAGGTGCAATTCTGAAATTTTTTGCTTTTTCCTGCTAATCCTAGCATGATAAAGAAGATTCAAAGAGAGTGAGATGCCAGCTCCTTTCATTCAGTCAGTAGCTTCAAACATTTCTGGTATATGAAAAACATGTTTTTCAATGGCAAAAATCAATGAATATTGTAAATGCACAAACAGTAATATCTCCACATTGCACGGTGCAATTCTGAAATTTTTAGCTTTTTCCTGTTAATCCTAGCATGATAAAGAAGATTCAAAGAGAGTGAGATGCCAGCTCCTTTCATTCAGTCAGTAGCTTCAAACATTTCTGGTATATGAAAAACATGTTTTTCAATGGCAAAAATCAATGAATATTGTAAATGCACAAACAGTAATATCTCCACATTGCAAGGTGCAATTCTGAAATTTTTTGCTTTTTCCTGCTAATCCTAGCATGATAAAGAAGATTCAAAGAGAGTGAGATGCCAGCTCCTTTCATTCAGTCAGTAGCTTCAAACATTTCTGGTATATGAAAAACATGTTTTTCAATGGCAAAAATCAATGAATATTGTAAATGCACAAACTAATATCTCCACATTGCACGGTGCAATGCTGAAATTTTTAGCTTTTTCCTGTTAATCCTAGCATGATAAAGAAGATTCAAAGAGAGTGAGATGCCAGCTCCTTTCATTCAGTCAGTAGCTTCAAACATTTCTGGTATATGAAAAACATGTTTTTCAATGGCAAAAATCAATGAATATTGTAAATGCACAAACAGTAATATCTCCACATTGCAAGGTGCAATTCTGAAATTTTTTGCTTTTTCCTGTTAATCCTAGCATGATAAAGAAGATTCAAAGAGAGTGAGATGCCAGCTCCTTTCATTGTCAGTAGCTTCAAACATTTCTGGTATATGAAAAACATGTTTTTCAATGGCAAAAATCAATGAATATTGTAAATGCACAAACAGTAATATCTCCACATTGCAAGGTGCAATTCTGAAATTTTTTGCTTTTTCCTGCTAATCCTAGCATGATAAAGAAGATTCAAAGAGAGTGAGATGCCAGCTCCTTTCATTCAGTCAGTAGCTTCAAACATTTCTGGTATATGAAAAACATGTTTTTCAATGGCAAAAATCAATGAATATTGTAAATGCACAAACAGTAATATCTCCACATTGCACGGTGCAATTCTGAAATTTTTAGCTTTTTCCTGTTAATCCTAGCATGATAAAGAAGATTCAAAGAGAGTGAGATGCCAGCTCCTTTCATTCAGTCAGTAGCTTCAAACATTTCTGGTATATGAAAAACATGTTTTTCAATGGCAAAAATCAATGAATATTGTAAATGCACAAACAGTAATATCTCCACATTGCAAGGTGCAATTCTGAAATTTTTTGCTTTTTCCTGCTAATCCTAGCATGATAAAGAAGATTCAAAGAGAGTGAGATGCCAGCTCCTTTCATTCAGTCAGTAGCTTCAAACATTTCTGGTATATGAAAAACATGTTTTTCAATGGCAAAAATCAATGAATATTGTAAATGCACAAACAGTAATATCTCCACATTGCACGGTGCAATTCTGAAATTTTTAGCTTTTTCCTGTTAATCCTAGCATGATAAAGAAGATTCAAAGAGAGTGAGATGCCAGCTCCTTTCATTCAGTCAGTAGCTTCAAACATTTCTGGTATATGAAAAACATGTTTTTCAATGGCAAAAATCAATGAATATTGTAAATGCACAAACAGTAATATCTCCACATTGTAAGGTGCAATTCTGAAATTTTTTGCTTTTTCCTGCTAATCCTAGCATGATAAAGAAGATTCAAAGAGAGTGAGATGCCAGCTCCTTTCATTCAGTCAGTAGCTTCAAACATTTCTGGTATATGAAAAACATGTTTTTCAATGGCAAAAATCAATGAATATTGTAAATGCACAAACAGTAATATCTCCACATTGCACGGTGCAATTCTGAAATTTTTAGCTTTTTCCTGTTAATCCTAGCATGATAAAGAAGATTCAAAGAGAGTGAGATGCCAGCTCCTTTCATTCAGTCAGTATCTTCAAACATTTCTGGTATATGAAAAACATGTTTTTCAATGGCAAAAATCAATGAATATTGTTAATGCACAAACAGTAATATCTCCACATTGCAAGGTGCAATTCTGAAATTTTTTGCTTTTTCCTGCTAATCCTAGCATGATAAAGAAGATTCAAAGAGAGTGAGATGCCAGCTCCTTTCATTCAGTCAGTAGCTTCAAACATTTCTGGTATATGAAAAACATGTTTTTCAATGGCAAAAAGCAATGAATATTGTAAATGCACAAACAGTAATATCTCCACATTGCAAGGTGCAATTCTGAAATTTTTTGCTTTTTCCTGCTAATCCTAGCATGATAAAGAAGATTCAAAGAGAGTGAGATGCCAGCTCCTTTCATTCAGTCAGTAGCTTCAAACATTTCTGGTATATGAAAAACATGTTTTTCAATGGCAAAAATCAATGAATATTGTAAATGCACAAACAGTAATATCTCCACATTGCACGGTGCAATTCTGAAATTTTTAGCTTTTTCCTGTTAATCCTAGCATGATAAAGAAGATTCAAAGAGAGTGAGATGCCAGCTCCTTTCATTCAGTCAGTAGCTTCAAACATTTCTGGTATATGAAAAACATGTTTTTCAATGGCAAAAATCAATGAATATTGTAAATGCACAAACAGTAATATCTCCACATTGCAAGGTGCAATTCTGAAATTTTTTGCTTTTTCCTGTTAATCCTAGCATGATAAGGAAGATTCAAAGTGAGTGAGATGCCAGCTCCTTTCATTCAGTCAGTAGCTTCAAACATTTCTGGTATATGAAAAACATGTTTTTCAATGGCAAAAATCAATGAATATTGTAAATGCACAAACAGTAATATCTCCACATTGCAAGGTGCAATTCTGAAATTTTTTGCTTTTTCCTGCTAATCCTAGCATGATAAAGAAGATTCAAAGAGAGTGAGATGCCAGCTCCTTTCATTCAGTCAGTAGCTTCAAACATTTCTGGTATATGAAAAACATGTTTTTCAATGGCAAAAATCAATGAATATTGTAAATGCACAAACAGTAATATCTCCACATTGCACGGTGCAATTCTGAAATTTTTAGCTTTTTCCTGTTAATCCTAGCATGATAAAGAAGATTCAAAGAGAGTGAGATGCCAGCTCCTTTCATTCAGTCAGTAGCTTCAAACATTTCTGGTATATGAAAAACATGTTTTTCAATGGCAAAAATCAATGAATATTGTAAATGCACAAACAGTAATATCTCCACATTGCAAGGTGCAATTTTGAAATTTTTTGCTTTTTCCTGCTAATCCTAGCATGATAAAGAAGATTCAAAGAGAGTGAGATGCCAGCTCCTTTCATTCAGTCAGTAGCTTCAAACATTTCTGGTATATGAAAAACATGTTTTTCAATGGCAAAAATCAATGAATATTGTAAATGCACAAACTAATATCTCCACATTGCACGGTGCAATGCTGAAATTTTTAGCTTTTTCCTGTTAATCCTAGCATGATAAAGAAGATTCAAAGAGAGTGAGATGCCAGCTCCTTTCATTCAGTCAGTAGCTTCAAACATTTCTGGTATATGAAAAACATGTTTTTCAATGGCAAAAATCAATGAATATTGTAAATGCACAAACAGTAATATCTCCACATTGCAAGGTGCAATTCTGAAATTTTTTGCTTTTTCCTGTTAATCCTAGCATGATAAAGAAGATTCAAAGAGAGTGAGATGCCAGCTCCTTTCATTGTCAGTAGCTTCAAACATTTCTGGTATATGAAAAACATGTTTTTCAATGGCAAAAATCAATGAATATTGTAAATGCACAAACAGTAATATCTCCACATTGCAAGGTGCAATTCTGAAATTTTTTGCTTTTTCCTGCTAATCCTAGCATGATAAAGAAGATTCAAAGAGAGTGAGATGCCAGCTCCTTTCATTCAGTCAGTAGCTTCAAACATTTCTGGTATATGAAAAACATGTTTTTCAATGGCAAAAATCAATGAATATTGTAAATGCACAAACAGTAATATCTCCACATTGCACGGTGCAATTCTGAAATTTTTAGCTTTTTCCTGTTAATCCTAGCATGATAAAGAAGATTCAAAGAGAGTGAGATGCCAGCTCCTTTCATTCAGTCAGTAGCTTCAAACATTTCTGGTATATGAAAAACATGTTTTTCAATGGCAAAAATCAATGAATATTGTAAATGCACAAACAGTAATATCTCCACATTGCAAGGTGCAATTCTGAAATTTTTTGCTTTTTCCTGCTAATCCTAGCATGATAAAGAAGATTCAAAGAGAGTGAGATGCCAGCTCCTTTCATTCAGTCAGTAGCTTCAAACATTTCTGGTATATGAAAAACATGTTTTTCAATGGCAAAAATCAATGAATATTGTAAATGCACAAACAGTAATATCTCCACATTGCACGGTGCAATTCTGAAATTTTTAGCTTTTTCCTGTTAATCCTAGCATGATAAAGAAGATTCAAAGAGAGTGAGATGCCAGCTCCTTTCATTCAGTCAGTAGCTTCAAACATTTCTGGTATATGAAAAACATGTTTTTCAATGGCAAAAATCAATGAATATTGTAAATGCACAAACAGTAATATCTCCACATTGTAAGGTGCAATTCTGAAATTTTTTGCTTTTTCCTGCTAATCCTAGCATGATAAAGAAGATTCAAAGAGAGTGAGATGCCAGCTCCTTTCATTCAGTCAGTAGCTTCAAACATTTCTGGTATATGAAAAACATGTTTTTCAATGGCAAAAATCAATGAATATTGTAAATGCACAAACAGTAATATCTCCACATTGCACGGTGCAATTCTGAAATTTTTAGCTTTTTCCTGTTAATCCTAGCATGATAAAGAAGATTCAAAGAGAGTGAGATGCCAGCTCCTTTCATTCAGTCAGTATCTTCAAACATTTCTGGTATATGAAAAACATGTTTTTCAATGGCAAAAATCAATGAATATTGTAAATGCACAAACAGTAATATCTCCACATTGCAAGGTGCAATTCTGAAATTTTTTGCTTTTTCCTGCTAATCCTAGCATGATAAAGAAGATTCAAAGAGAGTGAGATGCCAGCTCCTTTCATTCAGTCAGTAGCTTCAAACATTTCTGGTATATGAAAAACATGTTTTTCAATGGCAAAAATCAATGAATATTGTAAATGCACAAACAGTAATATCTCCACATTGCACGGTGCAATTCTGAAATTTTTAGCTTTTTCCTGTTAATCCTAGCATGATAAAGAAGATTCAAAGAGAGTGAGATGCCAGCTCCTTTCATTCAGTCAGTAGCTTCAAACATTTCTGGTATATGAAAAACATGTTTTTCAATGGCAAAAATCAATGAATATTGTAAATGCACAAACAGTAATATCTCCACATTGCAAGGTGCAATTCTGAAATTTTTTGCTTTTTCCTGTTAATCCTAGCATGATAAAGAAGATTCAAAGAGAGTGAGATGCCAGCTCCTTTCATTCAGTCAGTAGCTTCAAACATTTCTGGTATATGAAAAACATGTTTTTCAATGGCAAAAATCAATGAATATTGTAAATGCACAAACAGTAATATCTCCACATTGCAAGGTGCAATTCTGAAATTTTTTGCTTTTTCCTGCTAATCCTAGCATGATAAAGAAGATTCAAAGAGAGTGAGATGCCAGCTCCTTTCATTCAGTCAGTAGCTTCAAACATTTCTGGTATATGAAAAACATGTTTTTCAATGGCAAAAATCAATGAATATTGTAAATGCACAAACAGTAATATCTCCACATTGCAAGGTGCAATTCTGAAATTTTTTGCTTTTTCCTGCTAATCCTAGCATGATAAAGAAGATTCAAAGAGAGTGAGATGCCAGCTCCTTTCATTCAGTCAGTAGCTTCAAACATTTCTGGTATATGAAAAACATGTTTTTCAATGGCAAAAATCAATGAATATTGTAAATGCACAAACAGTAATATCTCCACATTGCACGGTGCAATTCTGAAATTTTTAGCTTTTTCCTGTTAATCCTAGCATGATAAAGAAGATTCAAAGAGAGTGAGATGCCAGCTCCTTTCATTCAGTCAGTAGCTTCAAACATTTCTGGTATATGAAAAACATGTTTTTCAATGGCAAAAATCAATGAATATTGTAAATGCACAAACAGTAATATCTCCACATTGCAAGGTGCAATTCTGAAATTTTTTGCTTTTTCCTGTTAATCCTAGCATGATAAAGAAGATTCAAAGAGAGTGAGATGCCAGCTCCTTTCATTCAGTCAGTAGCTTCAAACATTTCTGGTATATGAAAAACATGTTTTTCAATGGCAAAAATCAATGAATATTGTAAATGCACAAACAGTAATATCTCCACATTGCAAGGTGCAATTCTGAAATTTTTTGCTTTTTCCTGCTAATCCTAGCATGATAAAGAAGATTCAAAGAGAGTGAGATGCCAGCTCCTTTCATTCAGTCAGTAGCTTCAAACATTTCTGGTATATGAAAAACATGTTTTTCAATGGCAAAAATCAATGAATATTGTAAATGCACAAACAGTAATATCTCCACATTGCACGGTGCAATTCTGAAATTTTTAGCTTTTTCCTGTTAATCCTAGCATGATAAAGAAGATTCAAAGAGAGTGAGATGCCAGCTCCTTTCATTCAGTCAGTAGCTTCAAACATTTCTGGTATATGAAAAACATGTTTTTCAATGGCAAAAATCAATGAATATTGTAAATGCACAAACAGTAATATCTCCACATTGCAAGGTGCAATTCTGAAATTTTTTGCTTTTTCCTGCTAATCCTAGCATGATAAAGAAGATTCAAAGAGAGTGAGATGCCAGCTCCTTTCATTCAGTCAGTAGCTTCAATCATTTCTGGATGTTTTTCAATGGCAAAAATCAATGAATATTGTAAATGCACAAACAGTAATTTCTCCGCATTGCAAGGTGCAATTCTGAAATTTTTTGCTTTTTCCTGCTCCTCTTAGCATGATAAAGAAGATTCAAAGAGAGTGAGATGCCAGCTCCTTTCATTCAGTCAGTAGCTTCAATCATTTCTGGACGTTTTTCAATGGCAAAAATCAATGAATATTGTAAATGCACAAACAGTAATTTCTCCGCATTGCAAGGTGCAATTCTGAAATTTTTTGCTTTTTCCTGCTCCTCTTAGCATGATAAAGAAGATTCAAAGAGAGTGAGATGCCAGCTCCTTTCATTCAGTCAGTAGCTTCAATCATTTCTGGACGTTTTTCAATGGCAAAAATCAATGAATATTGTAAATGCACAAGCAGTAATTTCTCCGCATTGCAAGGTGCAATTCTGAAATTTTTTGCTTTTTCCTGCTCCTCTTAGCATGATAAAGAAGATTCAAAGAGACTGAGATGCCAGCTCCTTTCATTCAGTCAGTAGCTTCAATCATTTCTGGACGTTTTTCAATGGCAAAAATCAATGAATATTGTAAATGCACAAACAGTAATTTCTCCGCATTGCAAGGTGCAATTCTGAAATTTTTTACTTTTTCCTGCTCATCTTAGCATGAAAAAGAAGATTCAAAGAGAGTGAGATGCCAGCTCCTTTCATTCAGTCAGTAGCTTCAATCATTTCTGGTATATGAATAACATGATGTTTTTCAATGGCAAAAATCAATGAATATTGTAAATGCACAAACAGTAATTTCTCCGCATTGCAAGGTGCAATTCTGAAATTTTTTGCTTTTTCCTGCTCCTCTTAGCATGATAAAGAAGATTCAAAGAGAGTGAGATGCCAGCTCCTTTCATTCAGTCAGTAGCTTCAATCATTTCTGGACGTTTTTCAAAGGCAAAAATCAATGAATATTGTAAATGCACAAACAGTAATTTCTCCGCATTGCAAGGTGCAATTCTGAAATTTTTTGCTTTTTCCTGCTCCTCTTAGCATGATAAAGAAGATTCAAAGAGAGTGAGATGCCAGCTCCTTTCATTCAGTCAGTAGCTTCAATCATTTCTGGTATATGAATAACATGATGTTTTTCAATGGCAAAAATCAATGAATATTGTAAATGCACAAACAGTAATTTCTCCGCATTGCAAGGTGCAATTCTGAAATTTTTTGCTTTTTCCTGCTCCTCTTAGCATGATAAAGAAGATTCAAAGAGAGTGAGATGCCAGCTCCTTTCATTCAGTCAGTAGCTTCAAACATTTCTGGACGTTTTTCAATGGCAAAAATCAATGAATATTGTAAATGCACAAACAGTAATTTCTCCGCATTGCAAGGTGCAATTCTGAAATTTTTTGCTTTTTCCTGCTCCTCTTAGCATGATAAAGAAGATTCAAAGAGAGTGAGATGCCAGCTCCTTTCATTCAGTCAGTAGCTTCAATCATTTCTGGATGTTTTTCAATGGCAAAAATCAATAAATATTGTAAATGCACAAACAGTAATTTCTCCGCATTGCAAGGTGCAATTCTGAAATTTTTTGCTTTTTCCTGCTCCTCTTAGCATGATAAAGAAGATTCAAAGAGAGTGAGATGCCAGCTCCTTTCATTCAGTCAGTAGCTTCAATCATTTCTGGACGTTTTTCAACGGCAAAAATCAATGAATATTGTAAATGCACAAACAGTAATTTCTCCGCATTGCAAGGTGCAATTCTGAAATTTTTTGCTTTTTCCTGCTCCTTTTAGCATGATAAAGAAGATTCAAAGAGAGTGAGATGCCAGCTCCTTTCATTCAGTCAGTAGCTTCAATCATTTATGGACGTTTTTCAATGGCAAAAATCAATGAATATTGTAAATGCACAAACAGTAATTTCTCCGCATTGCAAGGTGCAATTCTGAAATTTTTTGCTTTTTCCTGCTCCTCTTAGCATGATAAAGAAGATTCAAAGAGAGTGAGATGCCAGCTCCTTTCATTCAGTCAGTAGCTTCAATCATTTCTGGACGTTTTTCAATGGCAAAAATCAATGAATATTGTAAATGCACAAACAGTAATTTCTCCGTATTGCAAGGTGCAATTCTGAAATTTTTTGCTTTTTCCTGCTCCTCTTAGCATGATAAAGAAGATTCAAAGAGAGTGAGATGCCAGCTCCTTTCATTCAGTCAGTAGCTTCAATCATTTCTGGACGTTTTTCAATGGCAAAAATCAATGAATATTGTAAATGCACAAGCAGTAATTTCTCCGCATTGCAAGGTGCAATTCTGAAATTTTTTGCTTTTTCCTGCTCCTCTTAGCATGATAAAGAAGATTCAAAGAGACTGAGATGCCAGCTCCTTTCATTCAGTCAGTAGCTTCAATCATTTCTGGACGTTTTTCAATGGCAAAAATCAATGAATATTGTAAATGCACAAACAGTAATTTCTCCGCATTGCAAGGTGCAATTCTGAAATTTTTTACTTTTTCCTGCTCCTCTTAGCATGAAAAAGAAGATTGAAAGAGAGTGAGATGCCAGCTCCTTTCATTCAGTCAGTAGCTTCAATCATTTCTGGTATATGAATAACATGATGTTTTTCAATGGCAAAAATCAATGAATATTGTAAATGCACAAACAGTAATTTCTCCGCATTGCAAGGTGCAATTCTGAATTTTTTTGCTTTTTCCTGCTCCTCTTAGCATGATAAAGAAGATTCAAAGAGAGTGAGATGCCAGCTCCTTTCATTCAGTCAGAAGCTTCAATCATTTCTGGACGTTTTTCAATGGCAAAAATCAATGAATATTGTAAATGCACAAACAGTAATTTCTCCGCATTGCAAGGTGCAATTCTGAAATTTTTTGCTTTTTCCTGCTCCTCTTAGCATGATAAAGAAGATTCAAAGAGAGTGAGATGCCAGCTCCTTTCATTCAGTCAGTAGCTTCAACCATTTCTGGTATATGAATAACATGATGTTTTTCAATGGCAAAAATCAATGAATATTGTAAATGCACAAACAGTAATTTCTCCGCATTGCAAGGTGCAATTCTGAAATTTTTTGCTTTTTCCTGCTCCTCTTAGCATGATAAAGAAGATTCAAAGAGAGTGAGATGCCAGCTCCTTTCATTCAGTCAGTAGCTTCAATCATTTCTGGACGTTTTTCAATGGCAAAAATCAATGAATATTGTAAATGCACAAACAGTAATTTCTCCGCATTGCAAGGTGCAATTCTGAAATTTTTTGCTTTTTCCTGCTCCTCTTAGCATGATAAAGAAGATTCAAAGAGAGTGAGATGCCAGCTCCTTTCATTCAGTCAGTAGCTTCAATCATTTCTGGTATATGAATAACATGATGTTTTTCAATGGCAAAAATAATGAATATTGTAAATGCACAAACAGAAATTTCTCCGCATTGCAAGGTGCAATTCTGAAATTTTTTGCTTTTTCCTGCTCCTCTTAGCATGATAAAGAAGATTCAAAGAGAGTGAGATGCCAGCTCCTTTCATTCAGTCAGTAGCTTCAATCATTTCTGGTATATGAATAACATGATGTTTTTCAATGGCAAAAATCAATGAATATTGTAAATGCACAAACAGTAATTTCTCCGCATTGCAAGGTGCAATTCTGAAATTTTTTGCCTTTTCCTGCTCCTCTTAGCATGATAAAGAAGATTCAAAGAGAGTGAGATGCCAGCTCCTTTCATTCAGTCAGTAGCTTCAATCATTTCTGGACGTTTTTCAATGGCAAAAATCAATGAATATTGTAAATGCACAAACAGTAATTTCTCCGCATTGCAAGGTGCAATTCTGAAATTTTTTGCTTTTTCCTGCTCGTCTTAGCATGATAAAGAAGATTCAAAGAGAGTGAGATGCCAGCTCCTTTCATTCAGTCAGTAGCTTCAAACATTTCTGGTATATGAATAACATGATGTTTTTCAATGGCAAAAATCAATGAATATTGTAAATGCACAAACAGTAATTTCTCCGCATTGCAAGGTGCAATTCTGAAATTTTTTGCTTTTTCCTGCTCCTCTTAGCATGATAAAGAAGATTCAAAGAGAGTGAGATGCCAGCTCCTTTCATTCAGTCAGTAGCTTCAATCATTTCTGGACGTTTTTCAATGGCAAAAATCAATGAATATTGTAAATGCACAAACAGTAATTTCTCCGCATTGCAAGGTGCAATTCTGAAATTTTTTGCTTTTTCCTGCTCCTCTTAGCATGATAAAGAAGATTCAAAGAGAGTGAGATGCCAGCTCCTTTCATTCAGTCAGTAGCTTCAATCATTTCTGGACGTTTTTCAATGGCAAAAATCAATGAATATTGTAAATGCACAAACTGCAATTTCTCCGCATTGCAAGGTGCAATTCTGAAATTTTTTGCTTTTTCCTGCTCCTCTTAGCATGATAAAGAAGATTCAAAGAGAGTGAGATGCCAGCTCCTTTCATTCAGTCAGTAGCTTCAATCATTTCTGGTATATGAATAACATGATGTTTTTCAATGGCAAAAATCAATGAATATTGTAAATGCACAAACAGTAATTTCTCCGCATTGCAAGGTGCAATTCTGAAATTTTTTGCTTTTTCCTGCTCCTCTTAGCATGATAAAGAAGATTCAAAGAGAGTGAGATGCCAGCTCCTTTCATTCAGTCAGTAGCTTCAATCATTTCTGGACGTTTTTCAATGGCAAAAATCATTGAATATTGTAAATGCACAAACAGTAATTTCTCCGCATTGCAAGGTGCAATTCTGAAATTTTTTACTTTTTCCTGCTCCTCTTAGCATGATAAAGAAGATTCAAAGAGAGTTAGATGCCAGCTCCTTTCATTCAGTCAGTAGCTTCAATCATTTCTGGTATATGAATAACATGATGTTTTTCAATCGCAAAAATCAATGAATATTCTAAATGCACAAACAGTAATTTCTCCGCATTGCAAGGTGCAATTCTGAAATGTTTTGCTTTTTCCTGCTCCTCTTAGCATGATAAAGAAGATTCAAAGAGAGTGAGATGCCAGCTCCTTTCATTCAGTCAGTAGCTTCAATCATTTCTGGACGTTTTTCAATGGCAAAAATCAATGAATATTGTAAATGCACAAACAGTAATTTCTCCGCATTGCAAGGTGCAATTCTGAAATTTTTTGCTTTTTCCTGCTCCTCTTAGCATGACAAAGAAGATTCAAAGAGAGTGAGATGCCAGATCCTTTCCTTCAGTCAGTAGCTTCAATCATTTCTGGTATATGAATAACATGATGTTTTTCAATGGCAAAAATCAATGAATTTTGTAAATGCACAAACAGTAATTTCTCCGCATTGCAAGGCGCAATTCTGAAATTTTTTGCTTTTTCCTGATCCTCTTAGCATGATAAAGAAGATTCAATGAGAGTGAGATGCCAGCTCCTTTCATTCAGTCAGTAGCTTCAATCATTTCTGGACATTTTTCAATGGCAAAAATCAATGAATATTGTAAATGCACAAACAGTAATTTCTCCGCATTGCAAGGTGCAATTCTGAAATTTTTTGCTTTTTCCTGCTCCTCTTAGCATGATAAAGAAGATTCAAAGAGAGTGAGATGCCAGCTCCTTTCATTCAGTCAGTAGCTTCAATCATTTCTGGACGTTTTTCAATGGCAAAAATCAATGAATATTGTAAATGCACAAACAGTAATTTCTCCGCATTGCAAGGTGCAATTCTGAAATTTTTTGCTTTTTCCTGCTCCTCTTAGCATGATAAAGAAGATTCAAAGAGAGTGAGATGCCAGCTCCTTTCATTCAGTCAGTAGCTTCAATCATTTCTGGACGTTTTTCAATGGCAAAAATCATTGAATATTGTAAATGCACAAACAGTAATTTCTCCGCATTGCAAGGTGCAATTCTGAAATTTTTTACTTTTTCCTGCTCCTCTTAGCATGATAAAGAAGATTCAAAGAGAGTGAGATGCCAGCTCCTTTCATTCAGTCAGTAGCTTCAATCATTTCTGGTATATGAATAACATGATGTTTTTCAATCGCAAAAATCAATGAATATTGTAAATGCACAAACAGTAATTTCTCCGCATTGCAAGGTGCAATTCTGAAATGTTTTGCTTTTTCCTGCTCCTCTTAGCATGATAAAGAAGATTCAAAGAGAGTGAGATGCCAGCTCCTTTCATTCAGTCAGTAGCTTCAATCATTTCTGGACGTTTTTCAATGGCAAAAATCAATGAATATTGTAAATGCACAAACAGTAATTTCTCCGCATTGCAAGGTGCAATTCTGAAATTTTTTGCTTTTTCCTGCTCCTCTTAGCATGACAAAGAAGATTCAAAGAGAGTGAGATGCCAGATCCTTTTCTTCAGTCAGTAGCTTCAATCATTTCTGGTATATGAATAACATGATGTTTTTCAATGGCAAAAATCAATGAATTTTGTAAATGCACAAACAGTAATTTCTCCGCATTGCAAGGCGCAATTCTGAAATTTTTTGCTTTTTCCTGCTCCTCTTAGCATGATAAAGAAGATTCAAAGAGAGTGAGATGCCAGCTCCTTTCATTCAGTCAGTAGCTTCAATCATTTCTGGACATTTTTCAATGGCAAAAATCAATGAATATTGTAAATGCACAAACAGTAATTTCTCCGCATTGCAAGGTGCAATTCTGAAATTTTTTGCTTTTTCCTGCTCCTCTTAGCATGATAAAGAAGATTCAAAGAGAGTGAGATGCCAGCTCCTTTCATTCAGTCAGTAGCTTCAATCATTTCTGGACGTTTTTCAATGGCAAAAATCAATGAATATTGTAAATGCACAAACAGTAATTTCTCCGCATTGCAAGGTGCAATTCTGAAATTTTTTGCTTTTTCCTGCTCCTCTTAGCATGATAAAGAAGATTCAAAGAGAGTGAGATGCCAGCTCCTTTCATTCAGTCAGTAGCTTCAATCATTTCTGGACGTTTTTCAATGGCAAAAATCAATGAATATTGTAAATGCACAAACTGCAATTTCTCCGCATTGCAAGGTGCAATTCTGAAATTTTTTGCTTTTTCCTGCTCCTCTTAGCATGATAAAGAAGATTCAAAGAGAGTGAGATGCCAGCTCCTTTCATTCAGTCAGTAGCTTCAATCATTTCTGGTATATGAATAACATGATGTTTTTCAATGGCAAAAATCAATGAATATTGTAAATGCACAAACAGTAATTTCTCCGCATTGCAAGGTGCAATTCTGAAATTTTTTGCTTTTTCCTGCTCCTCTTAGCATGATAAAGAAGATTCAAAGAGAGTGAGATGCCAGCTCCTTTCATTCAGTCAGTAGCTTCAATCATTTCTGGACGTTTTTCAATGGCAAAAATCAATGAATATTGTAAATGCACAAACAGTAATTTCTCCGTATTGCAAGGTGCAATTCTGAAATTTTTTGCTTTTTCCTGCTTCTCTTAGCATGATAAAGAAGATTCAAAGAGAGTGAGATGCCAGCTCCTTTCATTCAGTCAGTAGCTTCAATCATTTCTGGACGTTTTTCAATGGCAAAAATCAATGAATATTGTAAATGCACAAGCAGTAATTTCTCCGCATTGCAAGGTGCAATTCTGAAATTTTTTGCTTTTTCCTGCTCCTCTTAGCATGATAAAGAAGATTCAAAGAGACTGAGATGCCAGCTCCTTTCATTCAGTCAGTAGCTTCAATCATTTCTGGACGTTTTTCAATGGCAAAAATCAATGAATATTGTAAATGCACAAACAGTAATTTCTCCGCATTGCAAGGTGCAATTCTGAAATTTTTTACTTTTTCCTGCTCCTCTTAGCATGAAAAAGAAGATTGAAAGAGAGTGAGATGCCAGCTCCTTTCATTCAGTCAGTAGCTTCAATCATTTCTGGTATATGAATAACATGATGTTTTTCAATGGCAAAAATCAATGAATATTGTAAATGCACAAACAGTAATTTCTACGCATTGCAAGGTGCAATTCTGAATTTTTTTGCTTTTTCCTGCTCCTCTTAGCATGATAAAGAAGATTCAAAGAGAGTGAGATGCCAGCTCCTTTCATTCAGTCAGTAGCTTCAATCATTTCTGGACGTTTTTCAATGGCAAAAATCAATGAATATTGTAAATGCACAAACAGTAATTTCTCCGCATTGCAAGGTGCAATTCTGAAATTTTTTGCTTTTTCCTGCTCCTCTTAGCATGATAAAGAAGATTCAAAGAGAGTGAGATGCCAGCTCCTTTCATTCAGTCAGTAGCTTCAATCATTTCTGGTATATGAATAACATGATGTTTTTCAATGGCAAAAATCAATGAATATTGTAAATGCACAAACAGTAATTTCTCCGCATTGCAAGGTGCAATTCTGAAATTTTTTGCTTTTTCCTGCTCCTCTTAGCATGATAAAGAAGATTCAAAGAGAGTGAGATGCCAGCTCCTTTCATTCAGTCAGTAGCTTCAATCATTTCTGGACGTTTTTCAATGGCAAAAATCAATGAATATTGTAAATGCACAAACAGTAATTTCTCCGCATTGCAAGGTGCAATTCTGAAATTTTTTGCTTTTTCCTGCTCCTCTTAGCATGATAAAGAAGATTCAAAGAGAGTGAGATGCCAGCTCCTTTCATTCAGTCAGTAGCTTCAATCATTTCTGGTATATGAATAACATGATGTTTTTCAATGGCAAAAATAATGAATATTGTAAATGCACAAACAGTAATTTCTCCGCATTGCAAGGTGCAATTCTGAAATTTTTTGCTTTTTCCTGCTCCTCTTAGCATGATAAAGAAGATTCAAAGAGAGTGAGATGCCAGCTCCTTTCATTCAGTCAGTAGCTTCAATCATTTCTGGTATATGAATAACATGATGTTTTTCAATGGCAAAAATCAATGAATATTGTAAATGCACAAACAGTAATTTCTCCGCATTGCAAGGTGCAATTCTGAAATTTTTTGCCTTTTCCTGCTCCTCTTAGCATGATAAAGAAGATTCAAAGAGAGTGAGATGCCAGCTCCTTTCATTCAGTCAGTAGCTTCAATCATTTCTGGACGTTTTTCAATGGCAAAAATCAATGAATATTGTAAATGCACAAACAGTAATTTCTCCGCATTGCAAGGTGCAATTCTGAAATTTTTTGCTTTTTCCTGCTCCTCTTAGCATGATAAAGAAGATTCAAAGAGAGTGAGATGCCAGCTCCTTTCATTCAGTCAGTAGCTTCAAACATTTCTGGTATATGAATAACATGATGTTTTTCAATGGCAAAAATCAATGAATATTGTAAATGCACAAACAGTAATTTCTCCGCATTGCAAGGTGCAATTCTGAAATTTTTTGCTTTTTCCTGCTCCTCTTAGCATGATAAAGAAGATTCAAAGAGAGTGAGATGCCAGCTCCTTTCATTCAGTCAGTAGCTTCAATCATTTCTGGACGTTTTTCAATGGCAAAAATCAATGAATATTGTAAATGCACAAACAGTAATTTCTCCGCATTGCAAGGTGCAATTCTGAAATTTTTTACTTTTTCCTGCTCCTCTTAGCATGATAAAGAAGATTCAAAGAGAGTTAGATGCCAGCTCCTTTCATTCAGTCAGTAGCTTCAATCATTTCTGGTATATGAATAACATGATGTTTTTCAATCGCAAAAATCAATGAATATTGTAAATGCACAAACAGTAATTTCTCCGCATTGCAAGGTGCAATTCTGAAATGTTTTGCTTTTTCCTGCTCCTCTTAGCATGATAAAGAAGATTCAAAGAGAGTGAGATGCCAGCTCCTTTCATTCAGTCAGTAGCTTCAATCATTTCTGGACGTTTTTCAATGGCAAAAATCAATGAATATTGTAAATGCACAAACAGTAATTTCTCCGCATTGCAAGGTGCAATTCTGAAATTTTTTGCTTTTTCCTGCTCCTCTTAGCATGACAAAGAAGATTCAAAGAGAGTGAGATGCCAGATCCTTTCCTTCAGTCAGTAGCTTCAATCATTTCTGGTATATGAATAACATGATGTTTTTCAATGGCAAAAATCAATGAATTTTGTAAATGCACAAACAGTAATTTCTCCGCATTGCAAGGCGCAATTCTGAAATTTTTTGCTTTTTCCTGCTCCTCTTAGCATGATAAAGAAGATTCAAAGAGAGTGAGATGCCAGCTCCTTTCATTCAGTCAGTAGCTTCAATCATTTCTGGACATTTTTCAATGGCAAAAATCAATGAATATTGTAAATGCACAAACAGTAATTTCTCCGCATTGCAAGGTGCAATTCTGAAATTTTTTGCTTTTTCCTGCTCCTCTTAGCATGATAAAGAAGATTCAAAGAGAGTGAGATGCCAGCTCCTTTCATTCAGTCAGTAGCTTCAATCATTTCTGGACGTTTTTCAATGGCAAAAATCAATGAATATTGTAAATGCACAAACAGTAATTTCTCCGCATTGCAAGGTGCAATTCTGAAATTTTTTGCTTTTTCCTGCTCCTCTTAGCATGATAAAGAAGATTCAAAGAGAGTGAGATGCCAGCTCCTTTCATTCAGTCAGTAGCTTCAATCATTTCTGGACGTTTTTCAATGGCAAAAATCATTGAATATTGTAAATGCACAAACAGTAATTTCTCCGCATTGCAAGGTGCAATTCTGAAATTTTTTACTTTTTCCTGCTCCTCTTAGCATGATAAAGAAGATTCAAAGAGAGTGAGATGCCAGCTCCTTTCATTCAGTCAGTAGCTTCAATCATTTCTGGTATATGAATAACATGATGTTTTTCAATCGCAAAAATCAATGAATATTGTAAATGCACAAACAGTAATTTCTCCGCATTGCAAGGTGCAATTCTGAAATGTTTTGCTTTTTCCTGCTCCTCTTAGCATGATAAAGAAGATTCAAAGAGAGTGAGATGCCAGCTCCTTTCATTCAGTCAGTAGCTTCAATCATTTCTGGACGTTTTTCAATGGCAAAAATCAATGAATATTGTAAATGCACAAACAGTAATTTCTCCGCATTGCAAGGTGCAATTCTGAAATTTTTTGCTTTTTCCTGCTCCTCTTAGCATGACAAAGAAGATTCAAAGAGAGTGAGATGCCAGATCCTTTTCTTCAGTCAGTAGCTTCAATCATTTCTGGTATATGAATAACATGATGTTTTTCAATGGCAAAAATCAATGAATTTTGTAAATGCACAAACAGTAATTTCTCCGCATTGCAAGGCGCAATTCTGAAATTTTTTGCTTTTTCCTGCTCCTCTTAGCATGATAAAGAAGATTCAAAGAGAGTGAGATGCCAGCTCCTTTCATTCAGTCAGTAGCTTCAATCATTTCTGGACATTTTTCAATGGCAAAAATCAATGAATATTGTAAATGCACAAACAGTAATTTCTCCGCATTGCAAGGTGCAATTCTGAAATTTTTTGCTTTTTCCTGCTCCTCTTAGCATGATAAAGAAGATTCAAAGAGAGTGAGATGCCAGCTCCTTTCATTCAGTCAGTAGCTTCAAACATTTCTGGTATATGAGTAACATGATGTTTTTCAATGGCAAAAATCAATGAATATTGTAAATGCACAAACAGTAATTTCTCCGCATTGCAAGGTGCAAGTCTGAAATTTTTTGCTTTTTCCTGCTCCTCTTAGCATGATAAAGAAGATTCAAAGAGAGTGAGATGCCAGCTCCTTTCATTCAGTCAGTAGCTTCAATCATTTCTGGACGTTTTTCAATGGCAAAAATCAATGAATATTGTAAATGCACAAACAGTAATTTCTTCGCATTGCAAGGTGCAATTCTGAAATGTTTTGCTTTTTCCTGCTCCTCTTAGCATGATAAAGAATATTCAAAGAGAGTGAGATGCCAGCTCCTTTCATTCAGTCAGTAGCTTCAATCATTTCTGGTAAATGAATACCATGAAGTTTTTCAATGGCAAAAATCAATGAATTTTGTAAATGCACAAACAGTAATTTCTCCGCATTGCAAGGCGCAATTCTGAAATTTTTTGCTTTTTCCTGCTCCTCTTAGCATGATAAAGAAGATTCAAAGAGAGTGAGATGCCAGCTCCTTTCATTCAGTCAGTAGCTTCAATCATTTCTGGACGTTTTTCAATGGCAAAAATCAATGAATATTGTAAATGCACAAACAGTAATTTCTCCGCATTGCAAGGTGCAATTCTGAAATTTTTTGCTTTTTCCTGCTCCTCTTAGCATGATAAAGAAGATTCAAAGAGAGTGAGATGCCAGCTCCTTTCATTCAGTCAGTAGCTTCAATCATTTCTGGATGTTTTTCAATGGCAAAAGTCAATGAATATTGTAAATGCACAAACTGTAATTTCTTCGCATTGCAAGGTGCAATTCTGAAATTTTTTGCTTTTCCTGCTCCTCTTAGCATGATAAAGAAGATTCATAGAGAGTGAGATGCCAGCTCCTTTCATTCAGTCAGTAGCTTCAATCATTTCTGGACGTTTTTCAATGGCAAAAATCAATGAATATTGTAATTGCACAAACAGTAATTTCTCCGCATTGCAAGGTGCAATTCTGAAATTTTTTGCTTTTTCCTGCTCCTCTTAGCATGATAAAGAAGATTCAAAGAGAGTGAGATGCCAGCTCCTTTCATTCAGTCAGTAGCTTCAAACATTTCTGGTATATGAATAACATGATGTTTTTCAATGGCAAAAATCAATGAATATTGTAAATGCACAGTAATTTCTCCGCATTGCAAGGTGCAATTCTGAAATTTTTTGCTTTTTCCTGCTCCTCTTAGCATGATAAAGAAGATTCAAAGAGAGTGAGATGCCAGCTCCTTTCATTCAGTCAGTAGCTTCAATCATTTCTGGACGTTTTTCAATGGCAAAAATCAATGAATATTGTAAATGCACAAACAGTAATTTCTCCGCATTGCAAGGTGCAATTCTGAAATTTTTTGCTTTTTCCTGCTCCTCTTAGCATGATAAAGAAGATTCAAAGAGAGTGAGATGCCAGCTCCTTTCATTCAGTCAGTAGCTTCAATCATTTCTGGACGTTTTTCAATGGCAAAAATCAATGAATATTGTAAATGCACAAACTGTAATTTCTCCGCATTGTAAGGTGCAATTCTGAAATTTTTTGCTTTTTCCTGCTCCTCTTAGCATGATAAAGAAGATTCAAAGAGAGTGAGATGCCAGCTCCTTTCATTCAGTCAGTAGCTTCAATCATTTCTGGACGTTTTTCAATGGCAAAAATCAATGAATATTGTAAATGCACAAACAGTAATTTCTCCGCATTGCAAGGTGCAATTCTGAAATTTTTTGCTTTTTCCTGCTCCTCTTAGCATGATAAAGAAGATTCAAAGAGAGTGAGATGCCAGCTCCTTTCATTCAGTCAGTAGCTTCAAACATTTCTGGTATATGAATAACATGATGTTTTTCAATGGCAAAAATCAATGAATATTGTAAATGCACAAACAGTAATTTCTCCGCATTGCAAGGTGCAAGTCTGAAATTTTTTGCTTTTTCCTGCTCCTCTTAGCATGATAAAGAAGATTCAAAGAGAGTGAGATGCCAGCTACTTTCATTCAGTCAGTAGCTTCAATCATTTCTGGACGTTTTTCAATGGTAAAAATCAATGAATATTGTAAATGCACAAACAGTAATTTCTCCGCATTGCAAGGTGCAATTCTGAAATTTTTTGCTTTTTCCTGCTCCTCTTAGCATGATAAAGAAGATTCAAAGAGAGTGAGATGCCAGCTCCTTTCATTCAGTCAGTAGCTTCAATCATTTCTGGACGTTTTTCAATGGCAAAAATCAATGAATATTGTAAATGCACAAACAGTAATTTCTCCGCATTGCAAGGTGCAATTCTGAAATTTTTTGCTTTTTCCTGCTCCTCTTAGCATGATAAAGAAGTTTCAAAGAGAGTGAGATGCCAGCTCCTTTCATTCAGTCAGTAGCTTCAATCATTTCTGGTAAATGAATAACATGATGTTTTTCAATGGCAAAAATCAATGAATTTTGTAAATGCACAAACACTAATTTCTCCGCATTGCAAGGCGCAATTCTGAAATTTTTTGCTTTTTCCTGCTCCTCTTAGCATGATAAAGAAGATTCAAAGAGAGTGAGATGCCAGCTCCTTTCATTCAGTCAGTAGCTTCAATCAGTTCTGAACGTTTTTCAATGGCAAAAATCAATGAATATTGTAAATGCACAAACAGTAATTTCTCCGCATTGCAAGGTGCAATTCTGAAATTTTTTGCTTTTTCCTGCTCCTCTTAGCATGATAAAGAAGATTCAAAGAGAGTGAGATGCCAGCTCCTTTTCTTCAGTCAGTAGCTTCAATCATTTCTGGTATATGAATAACATGATGTTTTTCAATGGCAAAAATCAATGAATTTTGTAAATGCACAAACAGTAATTTCTCCGCATTGCAAGGCGCAATTCTGAAATTTTTTGCTTTTTCCTGCTCCTCTTAGCATGATAAAGAAGATTCAAAGAGAGTGAGATGCCAGCTCCTTTCATTCAGTCAGTAGCTTCAATCATTTCTGGACATTTTTCAATGGCAAAAATCAATGAATATTGTAAATGCACAAACAGTAATTTCTCCGCATTGCAAGGTGCAATTCTGAAATTTTTTGCTTTTTCCTGCTCCTCTTAGCATGATAAAGAAGATTCAAAGAGAGTGAGATGCCAGCTCCTTTCATTCAGTCAGTAGCTTCAAACATTTCTGGTATATGAATAACATGATGTTTTTCAATGGCAAAAATCAATGAATATTGTAAATGCACAAACAGTAATTTCTCCGCATTGCAAGGTGCAAGTCTGAAATTTTTTGCTTTTTCCTGCTCCTCTTAGCATGATAAAGAAGATTCAAAGAGAGTGAGATGCCAGCTCCTTTCATTCAGTCAGTAGCTTCAATCATTTCTGGACGTTTTTCAATGGCAAAAATCAATGAATATTGTAAATGCACAAACAGTAATTTCTTCGCATTGCAAGGTGCAATTCTGAAATGTTTTGCTTTTTCCTGCTCCTCTTAGCATGATAAAGAATATTCAAAGAGAGTGAGATGCCAGCTCCTTTCATTCAGTCAGTAGCTTCAATCATTTCTGGTAAATGAATACCATGATGTTTTTCAATGGCAAAAATCAATGAATTTTGTAAATGCACAAACAGTAATTTCTCCGCATTGCAAGGCGCAATTCTGAAATTTTTTGCTTTTTCCTGCTCCTCTTAGCATGATAAAGAAGATTCAAAGAGAGTGAGATGCCAGCTCCTTTCATTCAGTCAGTAGCTTCAATCATTTCTGGACGTTTTTCAATGGCAAAAATCAATGAATATTGTAAATGCACAAACAGTAATTTCTCCGCATTGCAAGGTGCAATTCTGAAATTTTTTGCTTTTTCCTGCTCCTCTTAGCATGATAAAGAAGATTCAAAGAGAGTGAGATGCCAGCTCCTTTCATTCAGTCAGTAGCTTCAATCATTTCTGGACGTTTTTCAATGGCAAAAATCAATGAATATTGTAAATGCACAAACAGTAATTTCTCCGCATTGCAAGGTGCAATTCTGAAATTTTTTGCTTTTTCCTGCTCCTCTTAGCATGATAAAGAAGATTCAAAGAGAGTGAGATGCCAGCTCCTTTCATTCAGTCAGTAGCTTCAATCATTTCTGGACGTTTTTCAATGGCAAAAATCAATGAATATTGTAAATGCACAAACTGTAATTTCTCCGCATTGTAAGGTGCAATTCTGAAATTTTTTGCTTTTTCCTGCTCCTCTTAGCATGATAAAGAAGATTCAAAGAGAGTGAGATGCCAGCTCCTTTCATTCAGTCAGTAGCTTCAATCATTTCTGGACGTTTTTCAATGGCAAAAATCAATGAATATTGTAAATGCACAAACAGTAATTTCTCCGCATTGCAAGGTGCAATTCTGAAATTTTTTGCTTTTTCCTGCTCCTCTTAGCATGATAAAGAAGATTCAAAGAGAGTGAGATGCCAGCTCCTTTCATTCAGTCAGTAGCTTCAAACATTTCTGGTATATGAATAACATGATGTTTTTCAATGGCAAAAATCAATGAATATTGTAAATGCACAAACAGTAATTTCTCCGCATTGCAAGGTGCAAGTCTGAAATTTTTTGCTTTTTCCTGCTCCTCTTAGCATGATAAAGAAGATTCAAAGAGAGTGAGATGCCAGCTACTTTCATTCAGTCAGTAGCTTCAATCATTTCTGGACGTTTTTCAATGGTAAAAATCAATGAATATTGTAAATGCACAAACAGTAATTTCTCCGCATTGCAAGGTGCAATTCTGAAATTTTTTGCTTTTTCCTGCTCCTCTTAGCATGATAAAGAAGATTCAAAGAGAGTGAGATGCCAGCTCCTTTCATTCAGTCAGTAGCTTCAATCATTTCTGGACGTTTTTCAATGGCAAAAATCAATGAATATTGTAAATGCACAAACAGTAATTTCTCCGCATTGCAAGGTGCAATTCTGAAATTTTTTGCTTTTTCCTGCTCCTCTTAGCATGATAAAGAAGTTTCAAAGAGAGTGAGATGCCAGCTCCTTTCATTCAGTCAGTAGCTTCAATCATTTCTGGTAAATGAATAACATGATGTTTTTCAATGGCAAAAATCAATGAATTTTGTAAATGCACAAACACTAATTTCTCCGCATTGCAAGGCGCAATTCTGAAATTTTTTGCTTTTTCCTGCTCCTCTTAGCATGATAAAGAAGATTCAAAGAGAGTGAGATGCCAGCTCCTTTCATTCAGTCAGTAGCTTCAATCAGTTCTGAACGTTTTTCAATGGCAAAAATCAATGAATATTGTAAATGCACAAACAGTAATTTCTCCGCATTGCAAGGTGCAATTCTGAAATTTTTTGCTTTTTCCTGCTCCTCTTAGCATGATAAAGAAGATTCAAAGAGAGTGAGATGCCAGCTCCTTTTCTTCAGTCAGTAGCTTCAATCATTTCTGGTATATGAATAACATGATGTTTTTCAATGGCAAAAATCAATGAATTTTGTAAATGCACAAACAGTAATTTCTCCGCATTGCAAGGCGCAATTCTGAAATTTTTTGCTTTTTCCTGCTCCTCTTAGCATGATAAAGAAGATTCAAAGAGAGTGAGATGCCAGCTCCTTTCATTCAGTCAGTAGCTTCAATCATTTCTGGACATTTTTCAATGGCAAAAATCAATGAATATTGTAAATGCACAAACAGTAATTTCTCCGCATTGCAAGGTGCAATTCTGAAATTTTTTGCTTTTTCCTGCTCCTCTTAGCATGATAAAGAAGATTCAAAGAGAGTGAGATGCCAGCTCCTTTCATTCAGTCAGTAGCTTCAAACATTTCTGGTATATGAATAACATGATGTTTTTCAATGGCAAAAATCAATGAATATTGTAAATGCACAAACAGTAATTTCTCCGCATTGCAAGGTGCAAGTCTGAAATTTTTTGCTTTTTCCTGCTCCTCTTAGCATGATAAAGAAGATTCAAAGAGAGTGAGATGCCAGCTCCTTTCATTCAGTCAGTAGCTTCAATCATTTCTGGACGTTTTTCAATGGCAAAAATCAATGAATATTGTAAATGCACAAACAGTAATTTCTTCGCATTGCAAGGTGCAATTCTGAAATGTTTTGCTTTTTCCTGCTCCTCTTAGCATGATAAAGAATATTCAAAGAGAGTGAGATGCCAGCTCCTTTCATTCAGTCAGTAGCTTCAATCATTTCTGGTAAATGAATACCATGATGTTTTTCAATGGCAAAAATCAATGAATTTTGTAAATGCACAAACAGTAATTTCTCCGCATTGCAAGGCGCAATTCTGAAATTTTTTGCTTTTTCCTGCTCCTCTTAGCATGATAAAGAAGATTCAAAGAGAGTGAGATGCCAGCTCCTTTCATTCAGTCAGTAGCTTCAATCATTTCTGGACGTTTTTCAATGGCAAAAATCAATGAATATTGTAAATGCACAAACAGTAATTTCTCCGCATTGCAAGGTGCAATTCTGAAATTTTTTGCTTTTTCCTGCTCCTCTTAGCATGATAAAGAAGATTCAAAGAGAGTGAGATGCCAGCTCCTTTCATTCAGTCAGTAGCTTCAATCATTTCTGGATGTTTTTCAATGGCAAAAGTCAATGAATATTGTAAATGCACAAACTGTAATTTCTTCGCATTGCAAGGTGCAATTCTGAAATTTTTTGCTTTTCCTGCTCCTCTTAGCATGATAAAGAAGATTCATAGAGAGTGAGATGCCAGCTCCTTTCATTCAGTCAGTAGCTTCAATCATTTCTGGACGTTTTTCAATGGCAAAAATCAATGAATATTGTAATTGCACAAACAGTAATTTCTCCGCATTGCAAGGTGCAATTCTGAAATTTTTTGCTTTTTCCTGCTCCTCTTAGCATGATAAAGAAGATTCAAAGAGAGTGAGATGCCAGCTCCTTTCATTCAGTCAGTAGCTTCAAACATTTCTGGTATATGAATAACATGATGTTTTTCAATGGCAAAAATCAATGAATATTGTAAATGCACAGTAATTTCTCCGCATTGCAAGGTGCAATTCTGAAATTTTTTGCTTTTTCCTGCTCCTCTTAGCATGATAAAGAAGATTCAAAGAGAGTGAGATGCCAGCTCCTTTCATTCAGTCAGTAGCTTCAATCATTTCTGGACGTTTTTCAATGGCAAAAATCAATGAATATTGTAAATGCACAAACAGTAATTTCTCCGCATTGCAAGGTGCAATTCTGAAATTTTTTGCTTTTTCCTGCTCCTCTTAGCATGATAAAGAAGATTCAAAGAGAGTGAGATGCCAGCTCCTTTCATTCAGTCAGTAGCTTCAATCATTTCTGGACGTTTTTCAATGGCAAAAATCAATGAATATTGTAAATGCACAAACTGTAATTTCTCCGCATTGTAAGGTGCAATTCTGAAATTTTTTGCTTTTTCCTGCTCCTCTTAGCATGATAAAGAAGATTCAAAGAGAGTGAGATGCCAGCTCCTTTCATTCAGTCAGTAGCTTCAATCATTTCTGGACGTTTTTCAATGGCAAAAATCAATGAATATTGTAAATGCACAAACAGTAATTTCTCCGCATTGCAAGGTGCAATTCTGAAATTTTTTGCTTTTTCCTGCTCCTCTTAGCATGATAAAGAAGATTCAAAGAGAGTGAGATGCCAGCTCCTTTCATTCAGTCAGTAGCTTCAAACATTTCTGGTATATGAATAACATGATGTTTTTCAATGGCAAAAATCAATGAATATTGTAAATGCACAAACAGTAATTTCTCCGCATTGCAAGGTGCAAGTCTGAAATTTTTTGCTTTTTCCTGCTCCTCTTAGCATGATAAAGAAGATTCAAAGAGAGTGAGATGCCAGCTACTTTCATTCAGTCAGTAGCTTCAATCATTTCTGGACGTTTTTCAATGGTAAAAATCAATGAATATTGTAAATGCACAAACAGTAATTTCTCCGCATTGCAAGGTGCAATTCTGAAATTTTTTGCTTTTTCCTGCTCCTCTTAGCATGATAAAGAAGATTCAAAGAGAGTGAGATGCCAGCTCCTTTCATTCAGTCAGTAGCTTCAATCATTTCTGGACGTTTTTCAATGGCAAAAATCAATGAATATTGTAAATGCACAAACAGTAATTTCTCCGCATTGCAAGGTGCAATTCTGAAATTTTTTGCTTTTTCCTGCTCCTCTTAGCATGATAAAGAAGTTTCAAAGAGAGTGAGATGCCAGCTCCTTTCATTCAGTCAGTAGCTTCAATCATTTCTGGTAAATGAATAACATGATGTTTTTCAATGGCAAAAATCAATGAATTTTGTAAATGCACAAACACTAATTTCTCCGCATTGCAAGGCGCAATTCTGAAATTTTTTGCTTTTTCCTGCTCCTCTTAGCATGATAAAGAAGATTCAAAGAGAGTGAGATGCCAGCTCCTTTCATTCAGTCAGTAGCTTCAATCAGTTCTGAACGTTTTTCAATGGCAAAAATCAATGAATATTGTAAATGCACAAACAGTAATTTCTCCGCATTGCAAGGTGCAATTCTGAAATTTTTTGCTTTTTCCTGCTCCTCTTAGCATGATAAAGAAGATTCAAAGAGAGTGAGATGCCAGCTCCTTTCATTCAGTCAGTAGCTTCAATCATTTCTGGACGTTTTTCAATGGCAAAAATCAATGAATATTGTAAATGCACAAACAGTAATTTCTCCGCATTGCAAGGTGCAATTCTGAAATTTTTTGCTTTTTCCTGCTCCTCTTAGCATGATAAAGAAGATTCAAAGAGAGTGAGGTGCCAGCTCCTTTCATTCAGTCAGTAGCTTCAAACATTTCTGGTATATGAATAACATGTTTTTTAATGGCAAAAATCAATGAATATTGTAAATGCACAAACAGTAATTTCTCCGCATTGCAAGGAGCAATTCTGAAATTTTTTGCTTTTTCCTGCTCCTCTTAGCATGATAAAGAAGATTCAAAGAGAGTGAGATGCCAGCTCCTTTCATTCAGTCAGTAGCTTCAATCATTTCTGGACGTTTTTCAATGGCAAAAATCAATGAATATTGTAAATGCACAAACAGTAATTTCTCCGCATTGCAAGGTGCAATTCTGAAATTTTTTGCTTTTTCCTGCTCCTCTTAGCATGATAAAGAAGATTCAAAGAGAGTGAGATGCCAGCTCCTTTCATTCAGTCAGTAGCTTCAATCATTTCTGGACGTTTTTCAATGGCAAAAATCAATGAATATTGTAAATGCACAAACTGTAATTTCTCCGCATTGCAAGGTGCAATTCTGAAATTTTTTGCTTTTTCCTGCTCCTCTTAGCATGATAAAGAAGATTCAAAGAGAGTGAGATGCCAGCTCCTTTCATTCAGTCAGTAGCTTCAAACATTTCTGGTATATGAATAACATGATGTTTTTCAATGGCAAAAATCAATGAATATTGTAAATGCACAAACAGTAATTTCTCCGCATTGCAAGGTGCAATTCTGAAATTTTTTGTTTTTTCCTGCTCCTCTTAGCATGATAAAGAAGATTCAAAGAGAGTGAGATGCCAGCTCCTTTCATTCAGTCAGTAGCTTCAAACATTTCTGGTATATGAATAACATGATGTTTTTCAATGGCAAAAATCAATGAATATTGTAAATGCACAAACAGTAATTTCTCCGCATTGCAAGGTGCAATTCTGAAATTTTTTGCTTTTTCCTGCTCCTCTTAGCATGTTAAAGAAGATTCAAAGAGAGTGAGATGCCAGCTCCTTTCGTTCAGTCAGTAGCCTCAATCATTTCTGGACGTTTTTCAATGGTAAAAATCAATGAATATTGTAAATGCACAAACAGTAATTTCTCCGCATTGCAAGGTGCAATTCTGAAATTTTTTGCTTTTTCCTGCTCCTCTTAGCATGATAAAGAAGATTCAAAGAGAGTGAGATGCCAGCTCCTTTCATTCAGTCAGTAGCTTCAATCATTTCTGGACGTTTTTCAATGGCAAAAATCAATGAATATTGTAAATGCACAAACAGTAATTTCTCCGCATTGCAAGGTGCAATTCTGAAATTTTTTGCTTTTACCTGCTCCTCTTAGCATGATAAAGAAGATTCAAAGAGAGTGAGATGCCAGCTCCTTTCATTCAGTCAGTAGCTTCAATCATTTCTGGACGTTTTTCAATGGCAAAAATCAATGAATATTGTAAATGCACAAACAGTAATTTCTCCGCATTGCAAGTTGCAATTCTGAAATTTTTTGCTTTTTCCTGCTCCACTTAGCATGATAAAGAAGATTCAAAGAGAGTGAGATGCCAGCTCCTTTCATTCAGTCAGTAGCTTCAAACATTTCTGGTATATGAATAACATGATGTTTTTCAATGGCAAAAATCAATGAATATTGTAAATGCACAAACAGTAATTTCTCCGCATTGCAAGGTGCAATTCTGAAATTTTTTGCTTTTTCCTGCTCCTCTTAGCATGATAAAGAAGATTCAAAGAGAGTGAGATGCCAGCTCCTTTCGTTCAGTCAGTAGCTTCAATCATTTCTGGACGTTTTTCAATGGCAAAAATCATTGAATATTATAAATGCACAAACAGTAATTTCTCCGCATTGCATAGTGCAATTCTGAAATTTTTTACTTTTTCCTGCTCCTCTTAGCATGATAAAGAAGATTCAAAGAGAGTGAGATGCCAGCTCCTTTCATTCAGTCAGTAGCTTCAATCATTTCTGGTATATGAATAACATGATGTTTTTCAATGGCAAAAATCAATGAATATTGTAAATGCACAAACAGTAATTTCTCCGCATTGCAAGGTGCAATTCTGAAATTTTTTGCCTTTTCCTGCTCCTCTTAGCATGATAAAGAAGATTCAAAGAGAGTGAGATGCCAGCTCCTTTCATTCAGTCAGTAGCTTCAATAATTTCTGGACGTTTTTCAATGGCAAAAATCAATGAATATTGTAAATGCACAAACAGTAATTTCTCCGCATTGCAAGGTGCAATTCTGAAATTTTTTGCTTTTTCCTGCTCCTCTTAGCATGATAAACATGATTCAAAGAGAGTGAGATGCCAGCTCCTTTCATTCAGTCAGTAGCTTCAATCATTTCTGGACGTTTTTCAATGGCAAAAATCAATGAATATTGTAAATGCACAAACAGTAATTTCTCCGCATTGCAAGGTGCAATTATGAAATTTTTTGCTTTTTCCTGCTCCTCTTAGCATGATAAAGAAGATTCAAAGAGAGTGAGATGCCAGCTCCTTTCATTCAGTCAGTAGCTTCAAACATTTCTGGTATATGAATAACATGATGTTTTTCAATGGCAAAAATCAATGAATATTGTAAATGCACAAACAGTAATTTCTCCGCATTGCAAGGTGCAATTCTGAAATTTTTTGCTTTTTCCTGCTCCTCTTAGCATGATAAAGAAGATTCAAAGAGAGTGAGATGCCAGCTCCTTTCATTCAGTCAGTAGCTTCAATCATTTCTGAACGTTTTTCAATGGCAAAAATCAATGAATATTGTAAATGCACAAACAGTAATTTCTCCGCATTGCAAGGTGCAATTCTGAAATTTTTTGCTTTTTCCTGCTCCTCTTAGCATGATAAAGAAGATTCAAAGAGAGTGAGATGCCAGCTCCTTTCATTCAGTCAGTAGCTTCAATCATTTCTGGACGTTTTTCAATGGCAAAAATCAATGAATATTGTAAATGCACAAACAGTAATTTCTCCGCATTGCAAGGTGCAATTCTGAAATTTTTTGCTTTTTCCTGCTCCTCTTAGCATGATAAAGAAGATTCAAAGAGAGTGAGGTGCCAGCTCCTTTCATTCAGTCAGTAGCTTCAAACATTTCTGGTATATGAATAACATGTTTTTCAATGGCAAAAATCAATGAATATTGTAAATGCACAAACAGTAATTTCTCCGCATTGCAAGGAGCAAATCTGAAATTTTTTGCTTTTTCCTGCTCCTCTTAGCATGATAAAGAAGATTCAAAGAGAGTGAGATGCCAGCTCCTTTCATTCAGTCAGTAGCTTCAATCATTTCTGGACGTTTTTCAATGGCAAAAATCAATGAATATTGTAAATGCACAAACAGTAATTTCTCCGCATTGCAAGGTGCAATTCTGAAATTTTTTGCTTTTTCCTGCTCCTCTTAGCATGATAAAGAAGATTCAAAGAGAGTGAGATGCCAGCTCCTTTCATTCAGTCAGTAGCTTCAATCATTTCTGGACGTTTTTCAATGGCAAAAATCAATGAATATTGTAAATGCACAAACTGTAATTTCTCCGCATTGCAAGGTGCAATTCTGAAATTTTTTGCTTTTTCCTGCTCCTCTTAGCATGATAAAGAAGATTCAAAGAGAGTGAGATGCCAGCTCCTTTCATTCAGTCAGTAGCTTCAAACATTTCTGGTATATGAATAACATGATGTTTTTCAATGGCAAAAATCAATGAATATTGTAAATGCACAAACAGTAATTTCTCCGCATTGCAAGGTGCAATTCTGAAATTTTTTGTTTTTTCCTGCTCCTCTTAGCATGATAAAGAAGATTCAAAGAGAGTGAGATGCCAGCTCCTTTCATTCAGTCAGTAGCTTCAAACATTTCTGGTATATGAATAACATGATGTTTTTCAATGGCAAAAATCAATGAATATTGTAAATGCACAAACAGTAATTTCTCCGCATTGCAAGGTGCAATTCTGAAATTTTTTGCTTTTTCCTGCTCCTCTTAGCATGTTAAAGAAGATTCAAAGAGAGTGAGATGCCAGCTCCTTTCGTTCAGTCAGTAGCCTCAATCATTTCTGGACGTTTTTCAATGGTAAAAATCAATGAATATTGTAAATGCACAAACAGTAATTTCTCCGCATTGCAAGGTGCAATTCTGAAATTTTTTGCTTTTTCCTGCTCCTCTTAGCATGATAAAGAAGATTCAAAGAGAGTGAGATGCCAGCTCCTTTCATTCAGTCAGTAGCTTCAAACATTTCTGGTATATGAATAACATGATGTTTTTCAATGGCAAAAATCAATGAATATTGTAAATGCACAAACAGTAATTTCTCCGCATTGCAAGGTGCAATTCTGAAATTTTTTGCTTTTTCCTGCTCCTCTTAGCATGATAAAGAAGATTCAAAGAGAGTGAGATGCCAGCTCCTTTCATTCAGTCAGTAGCTTCAATCATTTCTGGTATATGAATAACATGATGTTTTTCAATGGCAAAAATCAATGAATATTGTAAATGCACAAACAGTAATTTCTCCGCATTGCAAGGTGCAATTCTGAAATTTTTTGTTTTTTCCTGCTCCTCTTAGCATGATAAAGAAGATTCAAAGAGAGTGAGATGCCAGCTCCTTTCATTCAGTCAGTAGCTTCAATAATTTCTGGACGTTTTTCAATGGCAAAAATCAATGAATATTGTAAATGCACAAACAGTAATTTCTCCGCATTGCAAGGTGCAATTCTGAAATTTTTTGCTTTTTCCTGCTCCTCTTAGCATGATAAACATGATTCAAAGAGAGTGAGATGCCAGCTCCTTTCATTCAGTCAGTAGCTTCAATCATTTCTGGACGTTTTTCAATGGCAAAAATCAATGAATATTGTAAATGCACAAACAGTAATTTCTCCGCATTGCAAGGTGCAATTCTGAAATTTTTTGCTTTTACCTGCTCCTCTTAGCATGATAAAGAAGATTCAAAGAGAGTGAGATGCCAGCTCCTTTCATTCAGTCAGTAGCTTCAATCATTTCTGGACGTTTTTCAATGGCAAAAATCAATGAATATTGTAAATGCACAAACAGTAATTTCTCCGCATTGCAAGTTGCAATTCTGAAATTTTTTGCTTTTTCCTGCTCCACTTAGCATGATAAAGAAGATTCAAAGAGAGTGAGATGCCAGCTCCTTTCATTCAGTCAGTAGCTTCAAACATTTCTGGTATATGAATAACATGATGTTTTTCAATGGCAAAAATCAATGAATATTGTAAATGCACAAACAGTAATTTCTCCGCATTGCAAGGTGCAATTCTGAAATTTTTTGCTTTTTCCTGCTCCTCTTAGCATGATAAAGAAGATTCAAAGAGAGTGAGATGCCAGCTCCTTTCGTTCAGTCAGTAGCTTCAATCATTTCTGGACGTTTTTCAATGGCAAAAATCATTGAATATTATAAATGCACAAACAGTAATTTCTCCGCATTGCATAGTGCAATTCTGAAATTTTTTACTTTTTCCTGCTCCTCTTAGCATGATAAAGAAGATTCAAAGAGAGTGAGATGCCAGCTCCTTTCATTCAGTCAGTAGCTTCAATCATTTCTGGTATATGAATAACATGATGTTTTTCAATGGCAAAAATCAATGAATATTGTAAATGCACAAACAGTAATTTCTCCGCATTGCAAGGTGCAATTCTGAAATTTTTTGCTTTTTCCTGCTCCTCTTAGCATGATAAAGAAGATTCAAAGAGAGTGAGATGCCAGCTCCTTTCATTCAGTCAGTAGCTTCAATAATTTCTGGACGTTTTTCAATGGCAAAAATCAATGAATATTGTAAATGCACAAACAGTAATTTCTCCGCATTGCAAGGTGCAATTCTGAAATTTTTTGCTTTTTCCTGCTCCTCTTAGCATGATAAACATGATTCAAAGAGAGTGAGATGCCAGCTCCTTTCATTCAGTCAGTAGCTTCAATCATTTCTGGACGTTTTTCAATGGCAAAAATCAATGAATATTGTAAATGCACAAACAGTAATTTCTCCGCATTGCAAGGTGCAATTATGAAATTTTTTGCTTTTTCCTGCTCCTCTTAGCATGATAAAGAAGATTCAAAGAGAGTGAGATGCCAGCTCCTTTCATTCAGTCAGTAGCTTCAAACATTTCTGGTATATGAATAACATGATGTTTTTCAATGGCAAAAATCAATGAATATTGTAAATGCACAAACAGTAATTTCTCCGCATTGCAAGGTGCAATTCTGAAATTTTTTGCTTTTTCCTGCTCCTCTTAGCATGATAAAGAAGATTCAAAGAGAGTGAGATGCCAGCTCCTTTCATTCAGTCAGTAGCTTCAATCATTTCTGGATGTTTTTCAATGGCAAAAATCAATGAATATTGTAAATGCACAAACAGTAATTTCTCCGCATTGCAAGGTGCAATTCTGAAATTTTTTGCTTTTTCCTGCTCCTCTTAGCATGATAAACAAGATTCAAAGAGAGTGAGATGCCAGCTCCTTTCATTCAGTCAGTAGCTTCAATCATTTCTGGACGTTTTTCAATGGCAAAAATCAATGAATATTGTAAATGCACAAACAGTAATTTCTCCGCATTGCAAGGTGCAATTCTGAAATTTTTTGCTTTTTCCTGCTCCTCTTAGCATGATAAAGAAGATTCAAAGAGAGTGAGATGCCAGCTCCTTTCATTCAGTCAGTAGCTTCAAACATTTCTGGTATATGAATAACATGATGTTTTTCAATGGCAAAAATCAATGAATATTGTAAATGCACAAACAGTAATTTCTCCGCATTGCAAGGTGCAATTCTGAAATTTTTTGCTTTTTCCTGCTCCTCTTAGCATGATAAAGAAGATTCAAAGAGAGTGAGATGCCAGCTCCTTTCATTCAGTCAGTAGCTTCAATCATTTCTGGATGTTTTTCAATGGCAAAAATCAATGAATATTGTAAATGCACAAACAGTAATTTCTCCGCATTGCAAGGTGCAATTCTGAAATTTTTTGCTTTTTCCTGCTCCTCTTAGCATGATAAACAAGATTCAAAGAGAGTGAGATGCCAGCTCCTTTCATTCAGTCAGTAGCTTTAATCATTTCTGGACGTTTTTCAATGGCAAAAATCAATGAATATTGTAAATGCACAAACAGTAATTTCTCCGCATTGCAAGGTGCAATTCTGAAATTTTTTGCTTTTTCCTGCTCCTCTTAGCATGATAAAGAAGATTCAAAGAGAGTGAGATGCCAGCTCCTTTCATTCAGTCAGTAGCTTCAAACATTTCTGGTATATGAATAACATGATGTTTTTCAATGGCAAAAATCAATGAATATTGTAAATGCACAAACAGTAATTTCTCCGCATTGCAAGGTGCAAGTCTGAAATTTTTTGCTTTTTCCTGCTCCTCTTAGCATGATAAAGAAGATTCAAAGAGAGTGAGATGCCAGCTACTTTCATTCAGTCAGTAGCTTCAATCATTTCTGGACGTTTTTCAATGGTAAAAATCAATGAATATTGTAAATGCACAAACAGTAATTTCTCCACATTGCAAGGTGCAATTCTGAAATTTTTTGCTTTTTCCTGCTCCTCTTAGCATGATAAAGAAGATTCAAAGAGAGTGAGATGCCAGCTCCTTTCATTCAGTCAGTAGCTTCAAACATTTCTGGTATATGAATAACATGATGTTTTTCAATGGCAAAAATCAATGAATATTGTAAATGCACAAACAGTAATTTCTCCGCATTGCAAGGTGCAATTCTGAAATTTTTTGCTTTTTCCTGCTCCTCTTAGCATGATAAAGAAGATTCAAAGAGAGTGAGATGCCAGCTCCTTTCATTCAGTCAGTAGCTTCAAACATTTCTGGTATATGAATAACATGATGTTTTTCAATGGCAAAAATCAATGAATATTGTAAATGCACAAACAGTAATTTCTCCGCATTGCAAGGTGCAATTCTGAAATTTTTTGCTTTTTCCTGCTCCTCTTAGCATGATAAAGAAGATTCAAAGAGAGTGAGATGCCAGCTCCTTTCATTCAGTCAGTAGCTTCAATCATTTCTGGATGTTTTTCAATGGCAAAAATCAATGAATATTGTAAATGCACAAACTGTAATTTCTCCGCATTGCAAGGTGCAATTCTGAAATTTTTTGCTTTTTCCTGCTCCTCTTAGCATGATAAAGAAGATTCAAAGAGAGTGAGATGCCAGCTCCTTTCATTCAGTCAGTAGCTTCAATCATTTCTGGACGTTTTTCAATGGCAAAAATCAATGAATATTGTAAATGCACAAACAGTAATTTCTCCGCATTGCAAGGTGCAATTCTGAAATTTTTTGCTTTTTCCTGCTCCTCTTAGCATGATAAAGAAGATTCAAAGAGAGTGAGATGCCAGCTCCTTTCATTCAGTCAGTACCTTCAATCATTTCTGGACGTTTTTCAATGGCAAAAATCAATGAAAATTGTAAATGCACAAACAGTAATTTCTCCGCATTGCAAGGTGCGATTCTGAAATTTTTTGCTTTTTCCTGCTCCTCTTAGCATGATAAAGAAGATTCAAAGAGAGTGAGATGCCAGCTCCTTTCATTCAGTCAGTAGCTTCAAACATTTCTGGTATATGAATAACATGATGTTTTTCAATGGCAAAAATCAATGAATATTGTAAATGCACAAACAGTAATTTCTCCGCATTGCAAGGTGCAAGTCTGAAATTTTTTGCTTTTTCCTGCTCCTCTTAGCATGATAAAGAAGATTCAAAGAGAGTGAGATGCCAGCTACTTTCATTCAGTCAGTAGCTTCAATCATTTCTGGACCTTTTTCAATGGTAAAAATCAATGAATATTGTAAATGCACAAACAGTAATTTCTCCACATTGCAAGGTGCAATTCTGAAATTTTTTGCTTTTTCCTGCTCCTCTTAGCATGATAAAGAAGATTCAAAGAGAGTGAGATGCCAGCTCCTTTCATTCAGTCAGTAGCTTCAAACATTTCTGGTATATGAATAACATGTTTTTCAATGGCAAAAATCAATGAATATTGTAAATGCACAAACAGTAATTTCTCCGCATTGCAAGGTGCAATTCTGAAATTTTTTGCTTTTTCCTGCTCCTCTTAGCATGATAAAGAAGATTCAAAGAGAGTGAGATGCCAGCTCCTTTCATTCAGTCAGTAGCTTCAAACATTTCTGGTATATGAATAACATGATGTTTTTCAATGGCAAAAATCAATGAATATTGTAAATGCACAAACAGTAATTTCTCCGCATTGCAAGGTGTAATTCTGAAATTTTTTGCTTTTTCCTGCTCCTCTTAGCATGATAAAGAAGATTCAAAGAGAGTGAGATGCCAGCTCCTTTCATTCAGTCAGTAGCTTCAATCATTTCTGGATGTTTTTCAATGGCAAAAATCAATGAATATTGTAAATGCACAAACAGTAATTTCTCCGCATTGCAAGGTGCAATTCTGAAATTTTTTGCTTTTTCCTGCTCCTCTTAGCATGATAAAGAAGATTCAAAGAGAGTGAGATGTCAGCTCCTTTCATTCAGTCAGTAGCTTCAAACATTTCTGGTATATGAATAACATGATGTTTTTCAATGGCAAAAATCAATGAATTTTGTAAATGCACAAACAGTAATTTCTCCGCATTGCAAGGTGCAATTCTGAAATTTTTTGCTTTTTCCTGCTCCTCTTAGCATGATAAAGAAGATTCAAAGAGAGTGAGATGCCAGCTCCTTTCATTCAGTCAGTAGCTTCAATCATTTCTGGATGTTTTTCAATGGCAAAAATCAATGAATATTGTAAATGCACAAACAGTAATATCTCCACATTGCAAGGTGCAATTCTGAAATTTTTTGCTTTTTCCTGCTAAGCCTAGCATGATAAAGAAGATTCAAAGAGAGTGAGATGCCAGCTCCTTTCATTCAGTCAGTAGCTTCAAACATTTCTGGTATATGAAAAACACATGTTTTTCAATGGCAAAAATCAATGAATATTGTAAATGCACAAACAGTAATATCTCCACATTGCAAGGTGCAATTCTGAAATTTTTTGCTTTTTCCTGCTAATCCTAGCATGATAAAGAAGATTCAAAGAGAGTGAGATGCCAGCTCCTTTCATTCAGTCAGTAGCTTCAAACATTTCTGGTATATGAAAAACATGTTTTTCAATGGCAAAAATCAATGAATATTGTAAATGCACAAACAGTAATATCTCCACATTGCAAGGTGCAATTCTGAAATTTTTAGCTTTTTCCTGTTAATCCTAGCATGATAAAGAAGATTCAAAGAGAGTGAGATGCCAGCTCCTTTCATTCAGTCAGTAGCTTCAAACATTTCTGGACGTTTTTCAATGGCAAAAATCAATGAATATTGTAAATGCACAAACAGTAATATCTCCACATTGCAAGGTGCAATTCTGAAATTTTTTGCTTTTTCCTGTTAATCCTAGCATGATAAACAAGATTCAAAGAGAGTGAGATGCCAGCTCCTTTCATTCAGTCAGTAGCTTCAAACATTTCTGGTATATGAAAAATGTTTTTCAATGGCAAAAATCAATGAATATTGTAAATGCACAAACAGTAATATCTCCACATTGCAAGGTGCAATTCTGAAATTTTTTGCTTTTTCCTGCTAATCCTAGCATGATAAAGAAGATTCAAAGAGAGTGAGATGCCAGCTCCTTTCATTCAGTCAGTAGCTTCAAACATTTCTGGTATATGAAAAACATGTTTTTCAATGGCAAAAATCAATGAATATTGTAAATGCACAAACAGTAATATCTCCACATTGCAAGGTGCAATTCTGAAATTTTTTGCTTTTTCCTGCTAATCCTAGCATGATAAAGAAGATTCAAAGAGAGTGAGATGCCAGCTCCTTTCATTCAGTCAGTAGCTTCAAACATTTCTGGACGTTTTTCAATGGCAAAAATCAATGAATATTGTAAGTGCACAAACAGTAATATCTCCACATTGCAAGGTGCAATTCTGAAATTTTTTGCTTTTTCCTGTTAATCCTAGCATGATAAAGAAGATTCAAAGAGAGTGAGATGCCAGCTCCTTTCATTCAGTCAGTAGCTTCAAACATTTCTGGTATATGAAAAACATGTTTTTCAATGGCAAAAATCAATGAATATTGTAAATGCACAAACAGTAATATCTCCACATTGCAAGGTGAAATTCTGAAATTTTTTGCTTTTTCCTGTTAATCCTAGCATGATAAAGAAGATTCAAAGAGAGTGAGATGCCAGCTCCTTTCATTCAGTCAGTAGCTTCAAACATTTCTGGTATATGAAAAACATGTTTTTCAATGGCAAAAATCAATGAATATTGTAAATGCACAAACAGTAATATCTCCACATTGCAAGGTGCAATTCTGAAATTTTTTGCTTTTTCCTGCTAATCCTAGCATGATAAAGAAGATTCAAAGAGAGTGAGATGCCAGCTCCTTTCATTCAGTCAGTAGCTTCAATCATTTCTGGACATTTTTCAATGGCAAAAATCAATGAATATTGTAAATGCACAAACAGTAATTTCTCCGCATTGCAAGGTGCAATTCTGAAATTTTTTGCTTTTTCCTGCTCCTCTTAGCATGATAAAGAAGATTCAAAGAGAGTGAGATGACAGCTCCTTTCATTCAGTCAGTAGCTTCAATCATTTCTGGACGTTTTTCAATGGCAAAAATCAATGAATATTGTAAATGCACAAACAGTAATTTCTCCGCATTGCAAGGTGCAATTCTGAAATTTTTTGCTTTTTCCTGCTCCTCTTAGCATGATAAAGAAGATTCAAAGAGAGTGAGATGCCAGCTCCTTTCATTCAGTCAGTAGCTTCAAACATTTCTGGTATATGAAAAACATGTTTTTCAATGGCAAAAATCAATGAATATTGTAAATGCACAAACAGTAATATCTCCACATTGCAAGGTGCAATTCTGAAATTCTTTGCTTTTTCCTGCTAATCCTAGCATGATAAAGAAGATTCAAAGAGAGTGAGATGCCAGCTCCTTTCATTCAGTCAGTAGCTTCAAACATTTCTGGTATATGAAAAACATGTTTTTCAATGGCAAAAATCAATGAATATTGTAAATGCACAAACAGTAATATCTCCACATTGCAAGGTGCAATTCTGAAATTTTTAGCTTTTTCCTGTTAATCCTAGCATGATAAAGAAGATTCAAAGAGAGTGAGATGCCAGCTCCTTTCATTCAGTCAGTAGCTTCAAACATTTCTGGACGTTTTTCAATGGCAAAAATCAATGAATATTGTAAATGCACAAACAGTAATATCTCCACATTGCAAGGTGCAATTCTGAAATTTTTTGCTTTTTCCTGTTAATCCTAGCATGATAAAGAAGATTCAAAGAGAGTGAGATGCCAGCTCCTTTCATTCAGTCAGTAGCTTCAAACATTTCTGGTATATGAAAAACATGTTTTTCAATGGCAAAAATCAATGAATATTGTAAATGCACAAACAGTAATATCTCCACATTGCAAGGTGCAATTCTGAAATTTTTTGCTTTTTCCTGCTAATCCTAGCATGATAAAGAAGATTCAAAGAGAGTGAGATGCCAGCTCCTTTCATTCAGTCAGTAGCTTCAAACATTTCTGGACGTTTTTCAATGGCAAAAATCAATGAATATTGTAAATGCACAAACAGTAATATCTCCACATTGCAAGGTGCAATTCTGAAATTTTTTGCTTTTTCCTGTTAATCCTAGCATGATAAAGAAGATTCAAAGAGAGTGAGATGCCAGCTCCTTTCATTCAGTCAGTAGCTTCAAACATTTCTGGTATATGAAAAACGTTTTTCAATGGCAAAAATCAATGAATATTGTAAATGCACAAACAGTAATATCTCCACATTGCAAGGTGCAATTCTGAAATTTTTTGCTTTTTCCTGCTAATCCTAGCATGATAAAGAAGATTCAAAGAGAGTGAGATGCCAGCTCCTTTCATTCAGTCAGTAGCTTCAAACATTTCTGGTATATGAAAAACATGTTTTTCAATGGCAAAAATCAATGAATATTGTAAATGCACAAACAGTAATATCTCCACATTGCAAGGTGCAATTCTGAAATTTTTTGCTTTTTCCTGCTAATCCTAGCATGATAAAAAAGATTCAAAGAGAGTGAGATGCCAGCTCCTTTCATTCAGTCAGTAGCTTCAAACATTTCTGGATGTTTTTCAATGGCAAAAATCAATGAATATTGTAAATGCACAAACAGTAATATCTCCACATTGCAAGGTGCAATTCTGAAATTTTTTGCTTTTTCCTGTTAATCCTAGCATGATAAAGAAGATTCAAAGAGAGTGAGATGCCAGCTCCTTTCATTCAGTCAGTAGCTTCAAACATTTCTGGTATATGAAAAACGTTTTTCAATGGCAAAAATCAATGAATATTGTAAATGCACAAACAGTAATATCTCCACATTGCAAGGTGCAATTCTGAAATTTTTTGCTTTTTCCTGCTAATCCTAGCATGATAAAGAAGATTCAAAGAGAGTGAGATGCCAGCTCCTTTCATTCAGTCAGTAGCTTCAAACATTTCTGGTATATGAAAAACATGTTTTTCAATGGCAAAAATCAATGAATATTGTAAATGCACAAACAGTAATATCTCCACATTGGAAGGTGCAATTCTGAAATTTTTAGCTTTTTCCTGTTAATCCTAGCATGATAAAGAAGATTCAAAGAGAGTGAGATGCCAGCTCCTTTCATTCAGTCAGTAGCTTCAAACATTTCTGGACGTTTTTCAATGGCAAAAATCAATGAATATTGTAAATGCACAAACAGTAATATCTCCACATTGCAAGGTGCAATTCTGAAATTTTTTGCTTTTTCCTGTTAATCCTAGCATGATAAAGAAGATTCAAAGAGAGTGAGATGCCAGCTCCTTTCATTCAGTCAGTAGCTTCAAACATTTCTGGTATATGAAAAACATGTTTTTCAATGGCAAAAATCAATGAATATTGTAAATGCACAAACAGTAATATCTCCACATTGCAAGGTGCAATTCTGAAATTTTTTGCTTTTTCCTGCTAATCCTAGCATGATAAAGAAGATTCAAAGAGAGTGAGATGCCAGCTCCTTTCATTCAGTCAGTAGCTTCAAACATTTCTGGTATATGAAAAACATGTTTTTCAATGGCAAAAATCAATGAATATTGTAAATGCACAAACAGTAATATCTCCACATTGCAAGGTGCAATTCTGAAATTTTTTGCTTTTTCCTGCTAATCCTAGCATGATAAAGAAGATTCAAAGAGAGTGAGATGCCAGCTCCTTTCATTCAGTCAGTAGCTTCAAACATTTCTGGACGTTTTTCAATGGCAAAAATCAATGAATATTGTAAATGCACAAACAGTAATATCTCCACATTGCAAGGTGAAATTCTGAAATTTTTTGCTTTTTCCTGTTAATCCTAGCATGATAAAGAAGATTCAAAGAGAGTGAGATGCCAGCTCCTTTCATTCAGTCAGTAGCTTCAAACATTTCTGGTATATGAAAAACATGTTTTTCAATGGCAAAAATCAATGAATATTGTAAATGCACAAACAGTAATATCTCCACATTGCAAGGTGCAATTCTGAAATTTTTTGCTTTTTCCTGCTAATCCTAGCATGATAAAGAAGATTCAAAGAGAGTGAGATGCCAGCTCCTTTCATTCAGTCAGTAGCTTCAATCATTTCTGGACATTTTTCAATGGCAAAAATCAATGAATATTGTAAATGCACAAACAGTAATTTCTCCGCATTGCAAGGTGCAATTCTGAAATTTTTTGCTTTTTCCTGCTCCTCTTAGCATGATAAAGAAGATTCAAAGAGAGTGAGATGACAGCTCCTTTCATTCAGTCAGTAGCTTCAATCATTTCTGGACGTTTTTCAATGGCAAAAATCAATGAATATTGTAAATGCACAAACAGTAATTTCTCCGCATTGCAAGGTGCAATTCTGAAATTTTTTGCTTTTTCCTGCTAATCCTAGCATGATAAAGAAGATTCAAAGAGTGAGATGCCAGCTCCTTTCATTCAGTCAGTAGCTTCAAACATTTCTGGTATATGAAAAACATGTTTTTCAATGGCAAAAATCAATGAATATTGTAAATGCACAAACAGTAATATCTCCACATTGCAAGGTGCAATTCTGAAATTTTTTGCTTTTTCCTGTTAATCCTAGCATGATAAAGAAGATTCAAAGAGAGTGAGATGCAAGCTCCTTTCATTCAGTCAGTAGCTTCAAACATTTCTGGTATATGAAAAACATGTTTTTCAATGGCAAAAATCAATGAATATTGTAAATGCACAAACAGTAATATCTCCACATTGCAAGGTGCAATTCGGAAATTTTTTGCTTTTTCCTGCTAATCCTAGCATGATAAAGAAGATTCAAAGAGAGTGAGATGCCAGCTCCTTTCATTCAGTCAGTAGTTTCAAACATTTCTGGTATATGAATAACATGATGTTTTTCAATGGCAAAAATCAATGAATATTGTAAATGCACAAACAGTAATATCTCCACATTGCAAGGTGCAATTCTGAAATTTTTTGCTTTTTCCTGCTAATCCTAGCATGATAAAGAAGATTCAAAGAGAGTGAGATGCCAGCTCCTTTCATTCAGTCAGTAGCTTCAAACATTTCTGGACGTTTTTCAATGGCAAAAATCAATGAATATTGTAAATGCACAAACAGTAATATCTCCACATTGCAAGGTGCAATTCTGAAATTTTTTGCTTTTTCCTGTTAATCCTAGCATGATAAAGAAGATTCAAAGAGAGTGAGATGCCAGCTCCTTTCATTCAGTCAGTAGCTTCAAACATTTCTGGTATATGAAAAACATGTTTTTCAATGGCAAAAATCAATGAATATTGTAAATGCACAAACAGTAATATCTCCACATTGCAAGGTGCAATTCGGAAATTTTTTGCTTTTTCCTGCTAATCCTAGCATGATAAAGAAGATTCAAAGAGAGTGAGATGCCAGCTCCTTTCATTCAGTCAGTAGCTTCAAACATTTCTGGTATTTGAATAACATGATGTTTTTCAATGGCAAAAATCAATGAATATTGTAAATGCACAAACAGTAATATCTCCACATTGCAAGGTGCAATTCTGAAATTTTTTGCTTTTTCCTGCTAATCCTAGCATGATAAAGAAGATTCAAAGAGAGTGAGATGCCAGCTCCTTTCATTCAGTCAGTAGCTTCAAACATTTCTGGACGTTTTTCAAAGGCAAAAATCAATGAATATTGTAAATGCACAAACAGTAATATCTCCACATTGCAAGGTGCAATTCTGAAATTTTTTGCTTTTTCCTGTTAATCCTAGCATGATAAAGAAGATTCAAAGAGAGTGAGATGCCAGCTCCTTTCATTCAGTCAGTAGCTTCAAACATTTCTGGTATATGAAAAACATGTTTTTCAATGGCAAAAATCAATGAATATTGTAAATGCACAAACAGTAATATCTCCACATTGCAAGGTGCAATTCTGAAATTTTTTGCTTTTTCCTGCTAATCCTAGCATGATAAAGAAGATTCAAAGAGAGTGAGATGCCAGCTCCTTTCATTCAGTCAGTAGCTTCAAACATTTCTGGTATATGAAAAACATGTTTTTCAATGGCAAAAATCAATGAATATTGTAAATGCACAAACAGTAATATCTCCACATTGCAAGGTGCAATTCTGAAATTTTTAGCTTTTTCCTGTTAATCCTAGCATGATAAAGAAGATTCAAAGAGAGTGAGATGCCAGCTCCTTTCATTCAGTCAGTAGCTTCAAACATTTCTGGTATATGAAAAACATGTTTTTCAATGGCAAAAATCAATGAATATTGTAAATGCACAAACAGTAATATCTCCACATTGCAAGGTGCAATTCTGAAATTTTTTGCTTTTTCCTGCTAATCCTAGCATGATAAAGAAGATTCAAAGAGAGTGAGATGCCAGCTCCTTTCATTCAGTCAGTAGCTTCAAACATTTCTGGTATATGAAAAACATGTTTTTCAATGGCAAAAATCAATGAATATTGTAAATGCACAAACAGTAATATCTCCACATTGCAAGGTGCAATTCGGAAATTTTTTGCTTTTTCCTGCTAATCCTAGCATGATAAAGAAGATTCAAAGAGAGTGAGATGCCAGCTCCTTTCATTCAGTCAGTAGCTTCAAACATTTCTGGTATATGAATAACATGATGTTTTTCAATGGCAAAAATCAATGAATATTGTAAATGCACAAACAGTAATATCTCCACATTGCAAGGTGCAATTCTGAAATTTTTTGCTTTTTCCTGCTAATCCTAGCATGATAAAGAAGATTCAAAGAGAGTGAGATGCCAGCTCCTTTCATTCAGTCAGTAGCTTCAAACATTTCTGGACGTTTTTCAATGGCAAAAATCAATGAATATTGTAAATGCACAAACAGTAATATCTCCACATTGCAAGGTGCAATTCTGAAATTTTTTGCTTTTTCCTGTTAATCCTAGCATGATAAAGAAGATTCAAAGAGAGTGAGATGCCAGCTCCTTTCATTCAGTCAGTAGCTTCAAACATTTCTGGTATATGAAAAACATGTTTTTCAATGGCAAAAATCAATGAATATTGTAAATGCACAAACAGTAATATCTCCACATTGCAAGGTGCAATTCTGAAATTTTTTACTTTTTACTGCTAATCCTAGCATGATAAAGAAGATTCAAAGAGAGTGAGATGCCAGCTCCTTTCATTCAGTCAGTAGCTTCAAACATTTCTGGACGTTTTTCAATGGCAAAAATCAATGAATATTGTAAATGCACAAACAGTAATATCTCCACATTGCAAGGTGCAATTCTGAAATTTTTTGCTTTTTCCTGTTAATCCTAGCATGATAAAGAAGATTCAAAGAGAGTGAGATGCCAGCTCCTTTCATTCAGTCAGTAGCTTCAAACATTTCTGGTATATGAAAAACATGTTTTTCAATGGCAAAAATCAATGAATATTGTAAATGCACAAACAGTAATATCTCCACATTGCAAGGTGCAATTCTGAAATTTTTTGCTTTTTCCTGCTAATCCTAGCATGATAAAGAAGATTCAAAGAGAGTGAGATGCCAGCTCCTTTCATTCAGTCAGTAGCTTCAAACATTTCTGGTATATGAAAAACATGTTTTTCAATGGCAAAAATCAATGAATATTGTAAATGCACAAACAGTAATATCTCCACATTGCAAGGTGCAATTCTGAAATTCTTTGCTTTTTCCTGCTAATCCTAGCATGATAAAGAAGATTCAAAGAGAGTGAGATGCCAGCTCCTTTCATTCAGTCAGTAGCTTCAAACATTTCTGGTATATGAAAAACATGTTTTTCAATGGCAAAAATCAATGAATATTGTAAATGCACAAACAGTAATATCTCCACATTGCAAGGTGCAGTTCTGAAATTTTTAGCTTTTTCCTGTTAATCCTAGCATGATAAAGAAGATTCAAAGAGAGTGAGATGCCAGCTCCTTTCATTCAGTCAGTAGCTTCAAACATTTCTGGACGTTTTTCAATGGCAAAAATCAATGAATATTGTAAATGCACAAACAGTAATATCTCCACATTGCAAGGTGCAATTCTGAAATTTTTTGCTTTTTCCTGTTAATCCTAGCATGATAAAGAAGATTCAAAGAGAGTGAGATGCCAGCTCCTTTCATTCAGTCAGTAGCTTCAAACATTTCTGGTATATGAAAAACATGTTTTTCAATGGCAAAAATCAATGAATATTGTAAATGCACAAACAGTAATATCTCCACATTGCAAGGTGCAATTCTGAAATTTTTTGCTTTTTCCTGCTAATCCTAGCATGATAAAGAAGATTCAAAGAGAGTGAGATGCCAGCTCCTTTCATTCAGTCAGTAGCTTCAAACATTTCTGGTATATGAAAAACATGTTTTTCAATGGCAAAAATCAATGAATATTGTAAATGCACAAACAGTAATATCTCCACATTGCAAGGTGCAATTCTGAAATTTTTTGCTTTTTCCTGCTAATCCTAGCATGATAAAGAAGATTCAAAGAGAGTGAGATGCCAGCTCCTTTCATTCAGTCAGTAGCTTCAAACATTTCTGGACGTTTTTCAATGGCAAAAATCAATGAATATTGTAAATGCACAAACAGTAATATCTCCACATTGCAAGGTGAAATTCTGAAATTTTTTGCTTTTTCCTGTTAATCCTAGCATGATAAAGAAGATTCAAAGAGAGTGAGATGCCAGCTCCTTTCATTCAGTCAGTAGCTTCAAACATTTCTGGACGTTTTTCAATGGCAAAAATCAATGAATATTGTAAATGCACAAACAGTAATATCTCCACATTGCAAGGTGCAATTCTGAAATTTTTTGCTTTTTCCTGTTAATCCTAGCATGATAAAGAAGATTCAAAGAGAGTGAGATGCCAGCTCCTTTCATTCAGTCAGTAGCTTCAAACATTTCTGGTATATGAAAAACGTTTTTCAATGGCAAAAATCAATGAATATTGTAAATGCACAAACAGTAATATCTCCACATTGCAAGGTGCAATTCTGAAATTTTTTGCTTTTTCCTGCTAATCCTAGCATGATAAAGAAGATTCAAAGAGAGTGAGATGCCAGCTCCTTTCATTCAGTCAGTAGCTTCAAACATTTCTGGTATATGAAAAACATGTTTTTCAATGGCAAAAATCAATGAATATTGTAAATGCACAAACAGTAATATCTCCACATTGCAAGGTGCAATTCTGAAATTTTTTGCTTTTTCCTGCTAATCCTAGCATGATAAAGAAGATTCAAAGAGAGTGAGATGCCAGCTCCTTTCATTCAGTCAGTAGCTTCAAACATTTCTGGATGTTTTTCAATGGCAAAAATCAATGAATATTGTAAATGCACAAACAGTAATATCTCCACATTGCAAGGTGCAATTCTGAAATTTTTTGCTTTTTCCTGTTAATCCTAGCATGATAAAGAAGATTCAAAGAGAGTGAGATGCCAGCTCCTTTCATTCAGTCAGTAGCTTCAAACATTTCTGGTATATGAAAAACGTTTTTCAATGGCAAAAATCAATGAATATTGTAAATGCACAAACAGTAATATCTCCACATTGCAAGGTGCAATTCTGAAATTTTTTGCTTTTTCCTGCTAATCCTAGCATGATAAAGAAGATTCAAAGAGAGTGAGATGCCAGCTCCTTTCATTCAGTCAGTAGCTTCAAACATTTCTGGTATATGAAAAACATGTTTTTCAATGGCAAAAATCAATGAATATTGTAAATGCACAAACAGTAATATCTCCACATTGCAAGGTGCAATTCTGAAATTTTTTGCTTTTTCCTGCTAATCCTAGCATGATAAAGAAGATTCAAAGAGAGTGAGATGCCAGCTCCTTTCATTCAGTCAGTAGCTTCAAACATTTCTGGACGTTTTTCAATGGCAAAAATCAATGAATATTGTAAATGCACAAACAGTAATATCTCCACATTGCAAGGTGCAATTCTGAAATTTTTTGCTTTTTCCTGTTAATCCTAGCATGATAAAGAAGATTCAAAGAGAGTGAGATGCCAGCTCCTTTCATTCAGTCAGTAGCTTCAAACATTTCTGGTATATGAAAAACATGTTTTTCAATGGCAAAAATCAATGAATATTGTAAATGCACAAACAGTAATATCTCCACATTGCAAGGTGCAATTCTGAAATTTTTTGCTTTTTCCTGTTAATCCTAGCATGATAAAGAAGATTCAAAGAGACTGACATGCCAGCTCCTTTCATTCAGTCAGTAGCTTCAAACATTTCTGGTATATGAAAAACATGTTTTTCAATGGCAAAAATCAATGAATATTGTAAATGCACAAACAGTAATATCTCCACATTGCAAGGTGCAATTCTGAAATTTTTTGCTTTTTCCTGCTAATCCTAGCATGATAAAGAAGATTCAAAGAGAGTGAGATGCCAGCTCCTTTCATTCAGTCAGTAGCTTCAAACATTTCTGGACGTTTTTCAATGGCAAAAATCAATGAATATTGTAAATGCACAAACAGTAATATCTCCACATTGCAAGGTGCAATTCTGAAATTTTTTGCTTTTTCCTGTTAATCCTAGCATGATAAAGAAGATTCAAAGAGAGTGAGATGCCAGCTCCTTTCATTCAGTCAGTAGCTTCAAACATTTCTGGTATATGAAAAACATGTTTTTCAATGGCAAAAATCAATGAATATTGTAAATGCACAAACAGTAATATCTCCACATTGCAAGGTGCAATTCTGAAATTTTTTGCTTTTTCCTGCTAATCCTAGCATGATAAAGAAGATTCAAAGAGAGTGAGATGCCAGCTCCTTTCATTCAGTCAGTAGCTTCAAACATTTCTGGTATATGAAAAACACATGTTTTTCAATGGCAAAAATCAATGAATATTGTAAATGCACAAACAGTAATATCTCCACATTGCAAGGTGCAATTCTGAAATTTTTTGCTTTTTCCTGTTAATCCTAGCATGATAAAGAAGATTCAAAGAGAGTGAGATGCCAGCTCCTTTCATTCAGTCAGTAGCTTCAAACATTTCTGGACGTTTTTCAATGGCAAAAATCAATGAATATTGTAAATGCACAAACAGTAATATCTCCACATTGCAAGGTGCAATTCTGAAATTTTTTGCTTTTTCCTGTTAATCCTAGCATGATAAACAAGATTCAAAGAGAGTGAGATGCCAGCTCCTTTCATTCAGTCAGTAGCTTCAAACATTTCTGGTATATGAAAAACGTTTTTCAATGGCAAAAATCAATGAATATTGTAAATGCACAAACAGTAATATCTCCACATTGCAAGGTGCAATTCTGAAATTTTTTGCTTTTTCCTGCTAATCCTAGCATGATAAAGAAGATTCAAAGAGAGTGAGATGCCAGCTCCTTTCATTCAGTCAGTAGCTTCAAACATTTCTGGACGTTTTTCAATGGCAAAAATCAATGAATATTGTAAATGCACAAACAGTAATATCTCCACATTGCAAGGTGCAATTCTGAAATTTTTTGCTTTTTCCTGTTAATCCTAGCATGATAAAGAAGATTCAAAGAGAGTGAGATGCCAGCTCCTTTCATTCAGTCAGTAGCTTCAAACATTTCTGGTATATGAAAAACATGTTTTTCAATGGCAAAAATCAATGAATATTGTAAATGCACAAACAGTAATATCTCCACATTGCAAGGTGAAATTCTGAAATTTTTTGCTTTTTCCTGTTAATCCTAGCATGATAAAGAAGATTCAAAGAGAGTGAGATGCCAGCTCCTTTCATTCAGTCAGTAGCTTCAAACATTTCTGGTATATGAAAAACATGTTTTTCAATGGCAAAAATCAATGAATATTGTAAATGCACAAACAGTAATATCTCCACATTGCAAGGTGCAATTCTGAAATTTTTTGCTTTTTCCTGCTAATCCTAGCATGATAAAGAAGATTCAAAGAGAGTGAGATGCCAGCTCCTTTCATTCAGTCAGTAGCTTCAATCATTTCTGGACATTTTTCAATGGCAAAAATCAATGAATATTGTAAATGCACAAACAGTAATTTCTCCGCATTGCAAGGTGCAATTCTGAAATTTTTTGCTTTTTCCTGCTCCTCTTAGCATGATAAAGAAGATTCAAAGAGAGTGAGATGACAGCTCCTTTCATTCAGTCAGTAGCTTCAATCATTTCTGGACGTTTTTCAATGGCAAAAATCAATGAATATTGTAAATGCACAAACAGTAATTTCTCCGCATTGCAAGGTGCAATTCTGAAATTTTTTGCTTTTTCCTGCTCCTCTTAGCATGATAAAGAAGATTCAAAGAGAGTGAGATGCCAGCTCCTTTCATTCAGTCAGTAGCTTCAAACATTTCTGGTATATGAAAAACATGTTTTTCAATGGCAAAAATCAATGAATATTGTAAATGCACAAACAGTAATATCTCCACATTGCAAGGTGCAATTCTGAAATTCTTTGCTTTTTCCTGCTAATCCTAGCATGATAAAGAAGATTCAAAGAGAGTGAGATGCCAGCTCCTTTCATTCAGTCAGTAGCTTCAAACATTTCTGGTATATGAAAAACATGTTTTTCAATGGCAAAAATCAATGAATATTGTAAATGCACAAACAGTAATATCTCCACATTGCAAGGTGCAATTCTGAAATTTTTAGCTTTTTCCTGTTAATCCTAGCATGATAAAGAAGATTCAAAGAGAGTGAGATGCCAGCTCCTTTCATTCAGTCAGTAGCTTCAAACATTTCTGGACGTTTTTCAATGGCAAAAATCAATGAATATTGTAAATGCACAAACAGTAATATCTCCACATTGCAAGGTGCAATTCTGAAATTTTTTGCTTTTTCCTGTTAATCCTAGCATGATAAAGAAGATTCAAAGAGAGTGAGATGCCAGCTCCTTTCATTCAGTCAGTAGCTTCAAACATTTCTGGTATATGAAAAACATGTTTTTCAATGGCAAAAATCAATGAATATTGTAAATGCACAAACAGTAATATCTCCACATTGCAAGGTGCAATTCTGAAATTTTTTGCTTTTTCCTGCTAATCCTAGCATGATAAAGAAGATTCAAAGAGAGTGAGATGCCAGCTCCTTTCATTCAGTCAGTAGCTTCAAACATTTCTGGACGTTTTTCAATGGCAAAAATCAATGAATATTGTAAATGCACAAACAGTAATATCTCCACATTGCAAGGTGCAATTCTGAAATTTTTTGCTTTTTCCTGTTAATCCTAGCATGATAAAGAAGATTCAAAGAGAGTGAGATGCCAGCTCCTTTCATTCAGTCAGTAGCTTCAAACATTTCTGGTATATGAAAAACATGTTTTTCAATGGCAAAAATCAATGAATATTGTAAATGCACAAACAGTAATATCTCCACATTGCAAGGTGCAATTCTGAAATTTTTTGCTTTTTCCTGCTAATCCTAGCATGATAAAGAAGATTCAAAGAGAGTGAGATGCCAGCTCCTTTCATTCAGTCAGTAGCTTCAAACATTTCTGGTATATGAAAAACATGTTTTTCAATGGCAAAAATCAATGAATATTGTAAATGCACAAACAGTAATATCTCCACATTGGAAGGTGCAATTCTGAAATTTTTAGCTTTTTCCTGTTAATCCTAGCATGATAAAGAAGATTCAAAGAGAGTGAGATGCCAGCTCCTTTCATTCAGTCAGTAGCTTCAAACATTTCTGGACGTTTTTCAATGGCAAAAATCAATGAATATTGTAAATGCACAAACAGTAATATCTCCACATTGCAAGGTGCAATTCTGAAATTTTTTGCTTTTTCCTGTTAATCCTAGCATGATAAAGAAGATTCAAAGAGAGTGAGATGCCAGCTCCTTTCATTCAGTCAGTAGCTTCAAACATTTCTGGTATATGAAAAACATGTTTTTCAATGGCAAAAATCAATGAATATTGTAAATGCACAAACAGTAATATCTCCACATTGCAAGGTGCAATTCTGAAATTTTTTGCTTTTTCCTGCTAATCCTAGCATGATAAAGAAGATTCAAAGAGAGTGAGATGCCAGCTCCTTTCATTCAGTCAGTAGCTTCAAACATTTCTGGTATATGAAAAACATGTTTTTCAATGGCAAAAATCAATGAATATTGTAAATGCACAAACAGTAATATCTCCACATTGCAAGGTGCAATTCTGAAATTTTTTGCTTTTTCCTGCTAATCCTAGCATGATAAAGAAGATTCAAAGAGAGTGAGATGCCAGCTCCTTTCATTCAGTCAGTAGCTTCAAACATTTCTGGACGTTTTTCAATGGCAAAAATCAATGAATATTGTAAATGCACAAACAGTAATATCTCCACATTGCAAGGTGCAATTCTGAAATTTTTTGCTTTTTCCTGTTAATCCTAGCATGATAAAGAAGATTCAAAGAGAGTGAGATGCCAGCTCCTTTCATTCAGTCAGTAGCTTCAAACATTTCTGGTATATGAAAAACATGTTTTTCAATGGCAAAAATCAATGAATATTGTAAATGCACAAACAGTAATATCTCCACATTGCAAGGTGCAATTCTGAAATTTTTTGCTTTTTCCTGCTAATCCTAGCATGATAAAGAAGATTCAAAGAGAGTGAGATGCCAGCTCCTTTCATTCAGTCAGTAGCTTCAAACATTTCTGGTATATGAAAAACATGTTTTTCAATGGCAAAAATCAATGAATATTGTAAATGCACAAACAGTAATATCTCCACATTGCAAGGTGCAATTCTGAAATTCTTTGCTTTTTCCTGCTAATCCTAGCATGATAAAGAAGATTCAAAGAGAGTGAGATGCCAGCTCCTTTCATTCAGTCAGTAGCTTCAAACATTTCTGGTATATGAAAAACATGTTTTTCAATGGCAAAAATCAATGAATATTGTAAATGCACAAACAGTAATATCTCCACATTGCAAGGTGCAGTTCTGAAATTTTTAGCTTTTTCCTGTTAATCCTAGCATGATAAAGAAGATTCAAAGAGAGTGAGATGCCAGCTCCTTTCATTCAGTCAGTAGCTTCAAACATTTCTGGACGTTTTTCAATGGCAAAAATCAATGAATATTGTAAATGCACAAACAGTAATATCTCCACATTGCAAGGTGCAATTCTGAAATTTTTTGCTTTTTCCTGTTAATCCTAGCATGATAAAGAAGATTCAAAGAGAGTGAGATGCCAGCTCCTTTCATTCAGTCAGTAGCTTCAAACATTTCTGGTATATGAAAAACATGTTTTTCAATGGCAAAAATCAATGAATATTGTAAATGCACAAACAGTAATATCTCCACATTGCAAGGTGCAATTCTGAAATTTTTTGCTTTTTCCTGCTAATCCTAGCATGATAAAGAAGATTCAAAGAGAGTGAGATGCCAGCTCCTTTCATTCAGTCAGTAGCTTCAAACATTTCTGGTATATGAAAAACATGTTTTTCAATGGCAAAAATCAATGAATATTGTAAATGCACAAACAGTAATATCTCCACATTGCAAGGTGCAATTCTGAAATTTTTTGCTTTTTCCTGCTAATCCTAGCATGATAAAGAAGATTCAAAGAGAGTGAGATGCCAGCTCCTTTCATTCAGTCAGTAGCTTCAAACATTTCTGGACGTTTTTCAATGGCAAAAATCAATGAATATTGTAAATGCACAAACAGTAATATCTCCACATTGCAAGGTGCAATTCTGAAATTTTTTGCTTTTTCCTGTTAATCCTAGCATGATAAAGAAGATTCAAAGAGAGTGAGATGCCAGCTCCTTTCATTCAGTCAGTAGCTTCAAACATTTCTGGACGTTTTTCAATGGCAAAAATCAATGAATATTGTAAATGCACAAACAGTAATATCTCCACATTGCAAGGTGCAATTCTGAAATTTTTTGCTTTTTCCTGTTAATCCTAGCATGATAAAGAAGATTCAAAGAGAGTGAGATGCCAGCTCCTTTCATTCAGTCAGTAGCTTCAAACATTTCTGGTATATGAAAAACGTTTTTCAATGGCAAAAATCAATGAATATTGTAAATGCACAAACAGTAATATCTCCACATTGCAAGGTGCAATTCTGAAATTTTTTGCTTTTTCCTGCTAATCCTAGCATGATAAAGAAGATTCAAAGAGAGTGAGATGCCAGCTCCTTTCATTCAGTAAGTAGCTTCAAACATTTCTGGTATATGAAAAACATGTTTTTCAATGGCAAAAATCAATGAATATTGTAAATGCACAAACAGTAATATCTCCACATTGCAAGGTGCAATTCTGAAATTTTTTGCTTTTTCCTGCTAATCCTAGCATGATAAAAAAGATTCAAAGAGAGTGAGATGCCAGCTCCTTTCATTCAGTCAGTAGCTTCAAACATTTCTGGATGTTTTTCAATGGCAAAAATCAATGAATATTGTAAATGCACAAACAGTAATATCTCCACATTGCAAGGTGCAATTCTGAAATTTTTTGCTTTTTCCTGCTAATCCTAGCATGATAAAGAAGATTCAAAGAGAGTGAGATGCCAGCTCCTTTCATTCAGTCAGTAGCTTCAAACATTTCTGGACGTTTTTCAATGGCAAAAATCAATGAATATTGTAAATGCACAAACAGTAATATCTCCACATTGCAAGGTGCAATTCTGAAATTTTTTGCTTTTTCCTGTTAATCCTAGCATGATAAAGAAGATTCAAAGAGAGTGAGATGCCAGCTCCTTTCATTCAGTCAGTAGCTTCAAACATTTCTGGTATATGAAAAACATGTTTTTCAATGGCAAAAATCAATGAATATTGTAAATGCACAAACAGTAATATCTCCACATTGCAAGGTGCAATTCTGAAATTTTTTGCTTTTTCCTGCTAATCCTAGCATGATAAAGAAGATTCAAAGAGAGTGAGATGCCAGCTCCTTTCATTCAGTCAGTAGCTTCAAACATTTCTGGTATATGAAAAACATGTTTTTCAATGGCAAAAATCAATGAATATTGTAAATGCACAAACAGTAATATCTCCACATTGCAAGGTGCAATTCTGAAATTCTTTGCTTTTTCCTGCTAATCCTAGCATGATAAAGAAGATTCAAAGAGAGTGAGATGCCAGCTCCTTTCATTCAGTCAGTAGCTTCAAACATTTCTGGTATATGAAAAACATGTTTTTCAATGGCAAAAATCAATGAATATTGTAAATGCACAAACAGTAATATCTCCACATTGCAAGGTGCAGTTCTGAAATTTTTAGCTTTTTCCTGTTAATCCTAGCATGATAAAGAAGATTCAAAGAGAGTGAGATGCCAGCTCCTTTCATTCAGTCAGTAGCTTCAAACATTTCTGGACGTTTTTCAATGGCAAAAATCAATGAATATTGTAAATGCACAAACAGTAATATCTCCACATTGCAAGGTGCAATTCTGAAATTTTTTGCTTTTTCCTGTTAATCCTAGCATGATAAAGAAGATTCAAAGAGAGTGAGATGCCAGCTCCTTTCATTCAGTCAGTAGCTTCAAACATTTCTGGTATATGAAAAACATGTTTTTCAATGGCAAAAATCAATGAATATTGTAAATGCACAAACAGTAATATCTCCACATTGCAAGGTGCAATTCTGAAATTTTTTGCTTTTTCCTGCTAATCCTAGCATGATAAAGAAGATTCAAAGAGAGTGAGATGCCAGCTCCTTTCATTCAGTCAGTAGCTTCAAACATTTCTGGTATATGAAAAACATGTTTTTCAATGGCAAAAATCAATGAATATTGTAAATGCACAAACAGTAATATCTCCACATTGCAAGGTGCAATTCTGAAATTTTTTGCTTTTTCCTGCTAATCCTAGCATGATAAAGAAGATTCAAAGAGAGTGAGATGCCAGCTCCTTTCATTCAGTCAGTAGCTTCAAACATTTCTGGACGTTTTTCAATGGCAAAAATCAATGAATATTGTAAATGCACAAACAGTAATATCTCCACATTGCAAGGTGCAATTCTGAAATTTTTTGCTTTTTCCTGTTAATCCTAGCATGATAAAGAAGATTCAAAGAGAGTGAGATGCCAGCTCCTTTCATTCAGTCAGTAGCTTCAAACATTTCTGGACGTTTTTCAATGGCAAAAATCAATGAATATTGTAAATGCACAAACAGTAATATCTCCACATTGCAAGGTGCAATTCTGAAATTTTTTGCTTTTTCCTGTTAATCCTAGCATGATAAAGAAGATTCAAAGAGAGTGAGATGCCAGCTCCTTTCATTCAGTCAGTAGCTTCAAACATTTCTGGTATATGAAAAACGTTTTTCAATGGCAAAAATCAATGAATATTGTAAATGCACAAACAGTAATATCTCCACATTGCAAGGTGCAATTCTGAAATTTTTTGCTTTTTCCTGCTAATCCTAGCATGATAAAGAAGATTCAAAGAGAGTGAGATGCCAGCTCCTTTCATTCAGTAAGTAGCTTCAAACATTTCTGGTATATGAAAAACATGTTTTTCAATGGCAAAAATCAATGAATATTGTAAATGCACAAACAGTAATATCTCCACATTGCAAGGTGCAATTCTGAAATTTTTTGCTTTTTCCTGCTAATCCTAGCATGATAAAAAAGATTCAAAGAGAGTGAGATGCCAGCTCCTTTCATTCAGTCAGTAGCTTCAAACATTTCTGGATGTTTTTCAATGGCAAAAATCAATGAATATTGTAAATGCACAAACAGTAATATCTCCACATTGCAAGGTGCAATTCTGAAATTTTTTGCTTTTTCCTGTTAATCCTAGCATGATAAAGAAGATTCAAAGAGAGTGAGATGCCAGCTCCTTTCATTCAGTCAGTAGCTTCAAACATTTCTGGTATATGAAAAACGTTTTTCAATGGCAAAAATCAATGAATATTGTAAATGCACAAACAGTAATATCTCCACATTGCAAGGTGCAATTCTGAAATTTTTTGCTTTTTCCTGCTAATCCTAGCATGATAAAGAAGATTCAAAGAGAGTGAGATGCCAGCTCCTTTCATTCAGTCAGTAGCTTCAAACATTTCTGGTATATGAAAAACATGTTTTTCAATGGCAAAAATCAATGAATATTGTAAATGCACAAACAGTAATATCTCCACATTGCAAGGTGCAATTCTGAAATTTTTTGCTTTTTCCTGCTAATCCTAGCATGATAAAGAAGATTCAAAGAGAGTGAGATGCCAGCTCCTTTCATTCAGTCAGTAGCTTCAAACATTTCTGGACGTTTTTCAATGGCAAAAATCAATGAATATTGTAAATGCACAAACAGTAATATCTCCACATTGCAAGGTGCAATTCTGAAATTTTTTGCTTTTTCCTGTTAATCCTAGCATGATAAAGAAGATTCAAAGAGAGTGAGATGCCAGCTCCTTTCATTCAGTCAGTAGCTTCAAACATTTCTGGTATATGAAAAACATGTTTTTCAATGGCAAAAATCAATGAATATTGTAAATGCACAAACAGTAATATCTCCACATTGCAAGGTGCAATTCTGAAATTTTTTGCTTTTTCCTGCTAATCCTAGCATGATAAAGAAGATTCAAAGAGAGTGAGATGCCAGCTCCTTTCATTCAGTCAGTAGCTTCAAACATTTCTGGACGTTTTTCAATGGCAAAAATCAATGAATATTGTAAATGCACAAACAGTAATATCTCCACATTGCAAGGTGCAATTCTGAAATTTTTTGCTTTTTCCTGTTAATCCTAGCATGATAAAGAAGATTCAAAGAGAGTGAGATGCCAGCTCCTTTCATTCAGTCAGTAGCTTCAAACATTTCTGGTATATGAAAAACATGTTTTTCAATGGCAAAAATCAATGAATATTGTAAATGCACAAACAGTAATATCTCCACATTGCAAGGTGCAATTCTGAAATTTTTTGCTTTTTCCTGCTAATCCTAGCATGATAAAGAAGATTCAAAGAGAGTGAGATGCCAGCTCCTTTCATTCAGTCAGTAGCTTCAAACATTTCTGGTATATGAAAAACATGTTTTTCAATGGCAAAAATCAATGAATATTGTAAATACACAAACAGTAATATCTCCACATTGCAAGGTGCAATTCTGAAATTCTTTGCTTTTTCCTGCTAATCCTAGCATGATAAAGAAGATTCAAAGAGAGTGAGATGCCAGCTCCTTTCATTCAGTCAGTAGCTTCAAACATTTCTGGTATATGAAAAACATGTTTTTCAATGGCAAAAATCAATGAATATTGTAAATGCACAAACAGTAATATCTCCACATTGCAAGGTGCAGTTCTGAAATTTTTAGCTTTTTCCTGTTAATCCTAGCATGATAAAGAAGATTCAAAGAGAGTGAGATGCCAGCTCCTTTCATTCAGTCAGTAGCTTCAAACATTTCTGGACGTTTTTCAATGGCAAAAATCAATGAATATTGTAAATGCACAAACAGTAATATCTCCACATTGCAAGGTGCAATTCTGAAATTTTTTGCTTTTTCCTGTTAATCCTAGCATGATAAAGAAGATTCAAAGAGAGTGAGATGCCAGCTCTTTCATTCAGTCAGTAGCTTCAAACATTTCTGGTATATGAAAAACATGTTTTTCAATGGCAAAAATCAATGAATATTGTAAATGCACAAACAGTAATATCTCCACATTGCAAGGTGCAATTCTGAAATTTTTTGCTTTTTCCTGCTAATCCTAGCATGATAAAGAAGATTCAAAGAGAGTGAGATGCCAGCTCCTTTCATTCAGTCAGTAGCTTCAAACATTTCTGGTATATGAAAAACATGTTTTTCAATGGCAAAAATCAATGAATATTGTAAATGCACAAACAGTAATATCTCCACATTGCAAGGTGCAATTCTGAAATTTTTTGCTTTTTCCTGCTAATCCTAGCATGATAAAGAAGATTCAAAGAGAGTGAGATGCCAGCTCCTTTCATTCAGTCAGTAGCTTCAAACATTTCTGGACGTTTTTCAATGGCAAAAATCAATGAATATTGTAAATGCACAAACAGTAATATCTCCACATTGCAAGGTGCAATTCTGAAATTTTTTGCTTTTTCCTGTTAATCCTAGCATGATAAAGAAGATTCAAAGAGAGTGAGATGCCAGCTCCTTTCATTCAGTCAGTAGCTTCAAACATTTCTGGACGTTTTTCAATGGCAAAAATCAATGAATATTGTAAATGCACAAACAGTAATATCTCCACATTGCAAGGTGCAATTCTGAAATTTTTTGCTTTTTCCTGTTAATCCTAGCATGATAAAGAAGATTCAAAGAGAGTGAGATGCCAGCTCCTTTCATTCAGTCAGTAGCTTCAAACATTTCTGGTATATGAAAAACGTTTTTCAATGGCAAAAATCAATGAATATTGTAAATGCACAAACAGTAATATCTCCACATTGCAAGGTGCAATTCTGAAATTTTTTGCTTTTTCCTGCTAATCCTAGCATGATAAAGAAGATTCAAAGAGAGTGAGATGCCAGCTCCTTTCATTCAGTAAGTAGCTTCAAACATTTCTGGTATATGAAAAACATGTTTTTCAATGGCAAAAATCAATGAATATTGTAAATGCACAAACAGTAATATCTCCACATTGCAAGGTGCAATTCTGAAATTTTTTGCTTTTTCCTGCTAATCCTAGCATGATAAAAAAGATTCAAAGAGAGTGAGATGCCAGCTCCTTTCATTCAGTCAGTAGCTTCAAACATTTCTGGATGTTTTTCAATGGCAAAAATCAATGAATATTGTAAATGCACAAACAGTAATATCTCCACATTGCAAGGTGCAATTCTGAAATTTTTTGCTTTTTCCTGTTAATCCTAGCATGATAAAGAAGATTCAAAGAGAGTGAGATGCCAGCTCCTTTCATTCAGTCAGTAGCTTCAAACATTTCTGGTATATGAAAAACATGTTTTTCAATGGCAAAAATCAATGAATATTGTAAATGCACAAACAGTAATATCTCCACATTGCAAGGTGCAATTCTGAAATTTTTTGCTTTTTCCTGCTAATCCTAGCATGATAAAGAAGATTCAAAGAGAGTGAGATGCCAGCTCCTTTCATTCAGTCAGTAGCTTCAAACATTTCTGGACGTTTTTCAATGGCAAAAATCAATGAATATTGTAAATGCACAAACAGTAATATCTCCACATTGCAAGGTGCAATTCTGAAATTTTTTGCTTTTTCCTGTTAATCCTAGCATGATAAAGAAGATTCAAAGAGAGTGAGATGCCAGCTCCTTTCATTCAGTCAGTAGCTTCAAACATTTCTGGTATATGAAAAACATGTTTTTCAATGGCAAAAATCAATGAATATTGTAAATGCACAAACAGTAATATCTCCACATTGCAAGGTGCAATTCTGAAATTTTTTGCTTTTTCCTGCTAATCCTAGCATGATAAAGAAGATTCAAAGAGAGTGAGATGCCAGCTCCTTTCATTCAGTCAGTAGCTTCAAACATTTCTGGTATATGAAAAACACATGTTTTTCAATGGCAAAAATCAATGAATATTGTAAATGCACAAACAGTAATATCTCCACATTGCAAGGTGCAATTCTGAAATTTTTTGCTTTTTCCTGCTAATCCTAGCATGATAAAGAAGATTCAAAGAGAGTGAGATGCCAGCTCCTTTCATTCAGTCAGTAGCTTCAAACATTTCTGGTATATGAAAAACATGTTTTTCAATGGCAAAAATCAATGAATATTGTAAATGCACAAACAGTAATATCTCCACATTGCAAGGTGCAATTCTGAAATTTTTAGCTTTTTCCTGTTAATCCTAGCATGATAAAGAAGATTCAAAGAGAGTGAGATGCCAGCTCCTTTCATTCAGTCAGTAGCTTCAAACATTTCTGGACGTTTTTCAATGGCAAAAATCAATGAATATTGTAAATGCACAAACAGTAATATCTCCACATTGCAAGGTGCAATTCTGAAATTTTTTGCTTTTTCCTGCTAATCCTAGCATGATAAAGAAGATTCAAAGAGAGTGAGATGCCAGCTCCTTTCATTCAGTCAGTAGCTTCAAACATTTCTGGTATATGAAAAACATGTTTTTCAATGGCAAAAATCAATGAATATTGTAAATGCACAAACAGTAATATCTCCACATTGCAAGGTGCAATTCTGAAATTCTTTGCTTTTTCCTGCTAATCCTAGCATGATAAAGAAGATTCAAAGAGAGTGAGATGCCAGCTCCTTTCATTCAGTCAGTAGCTTCAAACATTTCTGGTATATGAAAAACATGTTTTTCAATGGCAAAAATCAATGAATATTGTAAATGCACAAACAGTAATATCTCCACATTGCAAGGTGCAGTTCTGAAATTTTTAGCTTTTTCCTGTTAATCCTAGCATGATAAAGAAGATTCAAAGAGAGTGAGATGCCAGCTCCTTTCATTCAGTCAGTAGCTTCAAACATTTCTGGACGTTTTTCAATGGCAAAAATCAATGAATATTGTAAATGCACAAACAGTAATATCTCCACATTGCAAGGTGCAATTCTGAAATTTTTTGCTTTTTCCTGTTAATCCTAGCATGATAAAGAAGATTCAAAGAGAGTGAGATGCCAGCTCCTTTCATTCAGTCAGTAGCTTCAAACATTTCTGGTATATGAAAAACATGTTTTTCAATGGCAAAAATCAATGAATATTGTAAATGCACAAACAGTAATATCTCCACATTGCAAGGTGCAATTCTGAAATTTTTTGCTTTTTCCTGCTAATCCTAGCATGATAAAGAAGATTCAAAGAGAGTGAGATGCCAGCTCCTTTCATTCAGTCAGTAGCTTCAAACATTTCTGGTATATGAAAAACATGTTTTTCAATGGCAAAAATCAATGAATATTGTAAATGCACAAACAGTAATATCTCCACATTGCAAGGTGCAATTCTGAAATTTTTTGCTTTTTCCTGCTAATCCTAGCATGATAAAGAAGATTCAAAGAGAGTGAGATGCCAGCTCCTTTCATTCAGTCAGTAGCTTCAAACATTTCTGGACGTTTTTCAATGGCAAAAATCAATGAATATTGTAAATGCACAAACAGTAATATCTCCACATTGCAAGGTGCAATTCTGAAATTTTTTGCTTTTTCCTGTTAATCCTAGCATGATAAAGAAGATTCAAAGAGAGTGAGATGCCAGCTCCTTTCATTCAGTCAGTAGCTTCAAACATTTCTGGACGTTTTTCAATGGCAAAAATCAATGAATATTGTAAATGCACAAACAGTAATATCTCCACATTGCAAGGTGCAATTCTGAAATTGTTTGCTTTTTCCTGTTAATCCTAGCATGATAAAGAAGATTCAAAGAGAGTGAGATGCCAGCTCCTTTCATTCAGTCAGTAGCTTCAAACATTTCTGGTATATGAAAAACGTTTTTCAATGGCAAAAATCAATGAATATTGTAAATGCACAAACAGTAATATCTCCACATTGCAAGGTGCAATTCTGAAATTTTTTGCTTTTTCCTGCTAATCCTAGCATGATAAAGAAGATTCAAAGAGAGTGAGATGCCAGCTCCTTTCATTCAGTCAGTAGCTTCAAACATTTCTGGTATATGAAAAACATGTTTTTCAATGGCAAAAATCAATGAATATTGTAAATGCACAAACAGTAATATCTCCACATTGCAAGGTGCAATTCTGAAATTTTTTGCTTTTTCCTGCTAATCCTAGCATGATAAAAAAGATTCAAAGAGAGTGAGATGCCAGCTCCTTTCATTCAGTCAGTAGCTTCAAACATTTCTGGATGTTTTTCAATGGCAAAAATCAATGAATATTGTAAATGCACAAACAGTAATATCTCCACATTGCAAGGTGCAATTCTGAAATTTTTTGCTTTTTCCTGTTAATCCTAGCATGATAAAGAAGATTCAAAGAGAGTGAGATGCCAGCTCCTTTCATTCAGTCAGTAGCTTCAAACATTTCTGGTATATGAAAAACGTTTTTCAATGGCAAAAATCAATGAATATTGTAAATGCACAAACAGTAATATCTCCACATTGCAAGGTGCAATTCTGAAATTTTTTGCTTTTTCCTGCTAATCCTAGCATGATAAAGAAGATTCAAAGAGAGTGAGATGCCAGCTCCTTTCATTCAGTCAGTAGCTTCAAACATTTCTGGTATATGAAAAACATGTTTTTCAATGGCAAAAATCAATGAATATTGTAAATGCACAAACAGTAATATCTCCACATTGCAAGGTGCAATTCTGAAATTTTTTGCTTTTTCCTGCTAATCCTAGCATGATAAAGAAGATTCAAAGAGAGTGAGATGCCAGCTCCTTTCATTCAGTCAGTAGCTTCAAACATTTCTGGACGTTTTTCAATGGCAAAAATCAATGAATATTGTAAATGCACAAACAGTAATATCTCCACATTGCAAGGTGCAATTCTGAAATTTTTTGCTTTTTCCTGTTAATCCTAGCATGATAAAGAAGATTCAAAGAGAGTGAGATGCCAGCTCCTTTCATTCAGTCAGTAGCTTCAAACATTTCTGGTATATGAAAAACATGTTTTTCAATGGCAAAAATCAATGAATATTGTAAATGCACAAACAGTAATATCTCCACATTGCAAGGTGCAATTCTGAAATTTTTTGCTTTTTCCTGCTAATCCTAGCATGATAAAGAAGATTCAAAGAGAGTGAGATGCCAGCTCCTTTCATTCAGTCAGTAGCTTCAAACATTTCTGGTATATGAAAAACACATGTTTTTCAATGGCAAAAATCAATGAATATTGTAAATGCACAAACAGTAATATCTCCACATTGCAAGGTGCAATTCTGAAATTTTTTGCTTTTTCCTGCTAATCCTAGCATGATAAAGAAGATTCAAAGAGAGTGAGATGCCAGCTCCTTTCATTCAGTCAGTAGCTTCAAACATTTCTGGTATATGAAAAACATGTTTTTCAATGGCAAAAATCAATGAATATTGTAAATGCACAAACAGTAATATCTCCACATTGCAAGGTGCAATTCTGAAATTTTTAGCTTTTTCCTGTTAATCCTAGCATGATAAAGAAGATTCAAAGAGAGTGAGATGCCAGCTCCTTTCATTCAGTCAGTAGCTTCAAACATTTCTGGACGTTTTTCAATGGCAAAAATCAATGAATATTGTAAATGCACAAACAGTAATATCTCCACATTGCAAGGTGCAATTCTGAAATTTTTTGCTTTTTCCTGTTAATCCTAGCATGATAAAGAAGATTCAAAGAGAGTGAGATGCCAGCTCCTTTCATTCAGTCAGTAGCTTCAAACATTTCTGGTATATGAAAAACATGTTTTTCAATGGCAAAAATCAATGAATATTGTAAATGCACAAACAGTAATATCTCCACATTGCAAGGTGCAATTCTGAAATTTTTTGCTTTTTCCTGCTAATCCTAGCATGATAAAGAAGATTCAGAGAGTGAGATGCCAGCTCCTTTCATTCAGTCAGTAGCTTCAAACATTTCTGGTATATGAAAAACACATGTTTTTCAATGGCAAAAATCAATGAATATTGTAAATGCACAAACAGTAATATCTCCACATTGCAAGGTGCAATTCTGAAATTTTTTGCTTTTTCCTGCTAATCCTAGCATGATAAAGAAGATTCAAAGAGAGTGAGATGCCAGCTCCTTTCATTCAGTCAGTAGCTTCAAACATTTCTGGTATATGAAAAACATGTTTTTCAATGGCAAAAATCAATGAATATTGTAAATGCACAAACAGTAATATCTCCACATTGCAAGGTGCAATTCTGAAATTTTTAGCTTTTTCCTGTTAATCCTAGCATGATAAAGAAGATTCAAAGAGAGTGAGATGCCAGCTCCTTTCATTCAGTCAGTAGCTTCAAACATTTCTGGACGTTTTTCAATGGCAAAAATCAATGAATATTGTAAATGCACAAACAGTAATATCTCCACATTGCAAGGTGCAATTCTGAAATTTTTTGCTTTTTCCTGTTAATCCTAGCATGATAAACAAGATTCAAAGAGAGTGAGATGCCAGCTCCTTTCATTCAGTCAGTAGCTTCAAACATTTCTGGTATATGAAAAACGTTTTTCAATGGCAAAAATCAATGAATATTGTAAATGCACAAACAGTAATATCTCCACATTGCAAGGTGCAATTCTGAAATTTTTTGCTTTTTCCTGCTAATCCTAGCATGATAAAGAAGATTCAAAGAGAGTGAGATGCCAGCTCCTTTCATTCAGTCAGTAGCTTCAAACATTTCTGGTATATGAAAAACATGTTTTTCAATGGCAAAAATCAATGAATATTGTAAATGCACAAACAGTAATATCTCCACATTGCAAGGTGCAATTCTGAAATTTTTTGCTTTTTCCTGTTAATCCTAGCATGATAAAGAAGATTCAAAGAGAGTGAGATGCCAGCTCCTTTCATTCAGTCAGTAGCTTCAAACATTTCTGGTATATGAAAAACGTTTTTCAATGGCAAAAATCAATGAATATTGTAAATGCACAAACAGTAATATCTCCACATTGCAAGGTGCAATTCTGAAATTTTTTGCTTTTTCCTGCTAATCCTAGCATGATAAAGAAGATTCAAAGAGAGTGAGATGCCAGCTCCTTTCATTCAGTCAGTAGCTTCAAACATTTCTGGTATATGAAAAACATGTTTTTCAATGGCAAAAATCAATGAATATTGTAAATGCACAAACAGTAATATCTCCACATTGCAAGGTGCAATTCTGAAATTTTTTGCTTTTTCCTGCTAATCCTAGCATGATAAAGAAGATTCAAAGAGAGTGAGATGCCAGCTCCTTTCATTCAGTCAGTAGCTTCAAACATTTCTGGACGTTTTTTCAATGGCAAAAATCAATGAATATTGTAAATGCACAAACAGTAATATCTCCACATTGCAAGGTGCAATTCTGAAATTTTTTGCTTTTTCCTGTTAATCCTAGCATGATAAAGAAGATTCAAAGAGAGTGAGATGCCAGCTCCTTTCATTCAGTCAGTAGCTTCAAACATTTCTGGTATATGAAAAACATGTTTTTCAATGGCAAAAATCAATGAATATTGTAAATGCACAAACAGTAATATCTCCACATTGCAAGGTGCAATTCTGAAATTTTTTGCTTTTTCCTGCTAATCCTAGCATGATAAAGAAGATTCAAAGAGAGTGAGATGCCAGCTCCTTTCATTCAGTCAGTAGCTTCAAACATTTCTGGTATATGAAAAACACATGTTTTTCAATGGCAAAAATCAATGAATATTGTAAATGCACAAACAGTAATATCTCCACATTGCAAGGTGCAATTCTGAAATTTTTTGCTTTTTCCTGCTAATCCTAGCATGATAAAGAAGATTCAAAGAGAGTGAGATGCCAGCTCCTTTCATTCAGTCAGTAGCTTCAAACATTTCTGGTATATGAAAAACATGTTTTTCAATGGCAAAAATCAATGAATATTGTAAATGCACAAACAGTAATATCTCCACATTGCAAGGTGCAATTCTGAAATTTTTAGCTTTTTCCTGTTAATCCTAGCATGATAAAGAAGATTCAAAGAGAGTGAGATGCCAGCTCCTTTCATTCAGTCAGTAGCTTCAAACATTTCTGGACGTTTTTCAATGGCAAAAATCAATGAATATTGTAAATGCACAAACAGTAATATCTCCACATTGCAAGGTGCAATTCTGAAATTTTTTGCTTTTTCCTGTTAATCCTAGCATGATAAAGAAGATTCAAAGAGAGTGAGATGCCAGCTCCTTTCATTCAGTCAGTAGCTTCAAACATTTCTGGTATATGAAAAACATGTTTTTCAATGGCAAAAATCAATGAATATTGTAAATGCACAAACAGTAATATCTCCACATTGCAAGGTGCAATTCTGAAATTTTTTGCTTTTTCCTGCTAATCCTAGCATGATAAAGAAGATTCAGAGAGTGAGATGCCAGCTCCTTTCATTCAGTCAGTAGCTTCAAACATTTCTGGTATATGAAAAACACATGTTTTTCAATGGCAAAAATCAATGAATATTGTAAATGCACAAACAGTAATATCTCCACATTGCAAGGTGCAATTCTGAAATTTTTTGCTTTTTCCTGCTAATCCTAGCATGATAAAGAAGATTCAAAGAGAGTGAGATGCCAGCTCCTTTCATTCAGTCAGTAGCTTCAAACATTTCTGGTATATGAAAAACATGTTTTTCAATGGCAAAAATCAATGAATATTGTAAATGCACAAACAGTAATATCTCCACATTGCAAGGTGCAATTCTGAAATTTTTAGCTTTTTCCTGTTAATCCTAGCATGATAAAGAAGATTCAAAGAGAGTGAGATGCCAGCTCCTTTCATTCAGTCAGTAGCTTCAAACATTTCTGGACGTTTTTCAATGGCAAAAATCAATGAATATTGTAAATGCACAAACAGTAATATCTCCACATTGCAAGGTGCAATTCTGAAATTTTTTGCTTTTTCCTGTTAATCCTAGCATGATAAACAAGATTCAAAGAGAGTGAGATGCCAGCTCCTTTCATTCAGTCAGTAGCTTCAAACATTTCTGGTATATGAAAAACGTTTTTCAATGGCAAAAATCAATGAATATTGTAAATGCACAAACAGTAATATCTCCACATTGCAAGGTGCAATTCTGAAATTTTTTGCTTTTTCCTGCTAATCCTAGCATGATAAAGAAGATTCAAAGAGAGTGAGATGCCAGCTCCTTTCATTCAGTCAGTAGCTTCAAACATTTCTGGTATATGAAAAACATGTTTTTCAATGGCAAAAATCAATGAATATTGTAAATGCACAAACAGTAATATCTCCACATTGCAAGGTGCAATTCTGAAATTTTTTGCTTTTTCCTGCTAATCCTAGCATGATAAAGAAGATTCAAAGAGAGTGAGATGCCAGCTCCTTTCATTCAGTCAGTAGCTTCAAACATTTCTGGACGTTTTTCAATGGCAAAAATCAATGAATATTGTAAATGCACAAACAGTAATATCTCCACATTGCAAGGTGCAATTCTGAAATTTTTTGCTTTTTCCTGTTAATCCTAGCATGATAAAGAAGATTCAAAGAGAGTGAGATGCCAGCTCCTTTCATTCAGTCAGTAGCTTCAAACATTTCTGGTATATGAAAAACATGTTTTTCAATGGCAAAAATCAATGAATATTGTAAATGCACAAACAGTAATATCTCCACATTGCAAGGTGAAATTCTGAAATTTTTTGCTTTTTCCTGTTAATCCTAGCATGATAAAGAAGATTCAAAGAGAGTGAGATGCCAGCTCCTTTCATTCAGTCAGTAGCTTCAAACATTTCTGGTATATGAAAAACATGTTTTTCAATGGCAAAAATCAATGAATATTGTAAATGCACAAACAGTAATATCTCCACATTGCAAGGTGCAATTCTGAAATTTTTTGCTTTTTCCTGCTAATCCTAGCATGATAAAGAAGATTCAAAGAGAGTGAGATGCCAGCTCCTTTCATTCAGTCAGTAGCTTCAATCATTTCTGGACATTTTTCAATGGCAAAAATCAATGAATATTGTAAATGCACAAACAGTAATTTCTCCGCATTGCAAGGTGCAATTCTGAAATTTTTTGCTTTTTCCTGCTCCTCTTAGCATGATAAAGAAGATTCAAAGAGAGTGAGATGACAGCTCCTTTCATTCAGTCAGTAGCTTCAATCATTTCTGGACGTTTTTCAATGGCAAAAATCAATGAATATTGTAAATGCACAAACAGTAATTTCTCCGCATTGCAAGGTGCAATTCTGAAATTTTTTGCTTTTTCCTGCTCCTCTTAGCATGATAAAGAAGATTCAAAGAGAGTGAGATGCCAGCTCCTTTCATTCAGTCAGTAGCTTCAAACATTTCTGGTATATGAAAAACATGTTTTTCAATGGCAAAAATCAATGAATATTGTAAATGCACAAACAGTAATATCTCCACATTGCAAGGTGCAATTCTGAAATTCTTTGCTTTTTCCTGCTAATCCTAGCATGATAAAGAAGATTCAAAGAGAGTGAGATGCCAGCTCCTTTCATTCAGTCAGTAGCTTCAAACATTTCTGGTATATGAAAAACATGTTTTTCAATGGCAAAAATCAATGAATATTGTAAATGCACAAACAGTAATATCTCCACATTGCAAGGTGCAATTCTGAAATTTTTAGCTTTTTCCTGTTAATCCTAGCATGATAAAGAAGATTCAAAGAGAGTGAGATGCCAGCTCCTTTCATTCAGTCAGTAGCTTCAAACATTTCTGGACGTTTTTCAATGGCAAAAATCAATGAATATTGTAAATGCACAAACAGTAATATCTCCACATTGCAAGGTGCAATTCTGAAATTTTTTGCTTTTTCCTGTTAATCCTAGCATGATAAAGAAGATTCAAAGAGAGTGAGATGCCAGCTCCTTTCATTCAGTCAGTAGCTTCAAACATTTCTGGTATATGAAAAACATGTTTTTCAATGGCAAAAATCAATGAATATTGTAAATGCACAAACAGTAATATCTCCACATTGCAAGGTGCAATTCTGAAATTTTTTGCTTTTTCCTGCTAATCCTAGCATGATAAAGAAGATTCAAAGAGAGTGAGATGCCAGCTCCTTTCATTCAGTCAGTAGCTTCAAACATTTCTGGTATATGAAAAACATGTTTTTCAATGGCAAAAATCAATGAATATTGTAAATGCACAAACAGTAATATCTCCACATTGCAAGGTGCAATTCTGAAATTTTTTGCTTTTTCCTGCTAATCCTAGCATGATAAAGAAGATTCAAAGAGAGTGAGATGCCAGCTCCTTTCATTCAGTCAGTAGCTTCAAACATTTCTGGACGTTTTTCAATGGCAAAAATCAATGAATATTGTAAATGCACAAACAGTAATATCTCCACATTGCAAGGTGCAATTCTGAAATTTTTTGCTTTTTCCTGTTAATCCTAGCATGATAAAGAAGATTCAAAGAGAGTGAGATGCCAGCTCCTTTCATTCAGTCAGTAGCTTCAAACATTTCTGGTATATGAAAAACATGTTTTTCAATGGCAAAAATCAATGAATATTGTAAATGCACAAACAGTAATATCTCCACATTGCAAGGTGCAATTCTGAAATTTTTTGCTTTTTCCTGCTAATCCTAGCATGATAAAGAAGATTCAAAGAGAGTGAGATGCCAGCTCCTTTCATTCAGTCAGTAGCTTCAAACATTTCTGGTATATGAAAAACATGTTTTTCAATGGCAAAAATCAATGAATATTGTAAATGCACAAACAGTAATATCTCCACATTGGAAGGTGCAATTCTGAAATTTTTAGCTTTTTCCTGTTAATCCTAGCATGATAAAGAAGATTCAAAGAGAGTGAGATGCCAGCTCCTTTCATTCAGTCAGTAGCTTCAAACATTTCTGGACGTTTTTCAATGGCAAAAATCAATGAATATTGTAAATGCACAAACAGTAATATCTCCACATTGCAAGGTGCAATTCTGAAATTTTTTGCTTTTTCCTGTTAATCCTAGCATGATAAAGAAGATTCAAAGAGAGTGAGATGCCAGCTCCTTTCATTCAGTCAGTAGCTTCAAACATTTCTGGTATATGAAAAACATGTTTTTCAATGGCAAAAATCAATGAATATTGTAAATGCACAAACAGTAATATCTCCACATTGCAAGGTGCAATTCTGAAATTTTTTGCTTTTTCCTGCTAATCCTAGCATGATAAAGAAGATTCAAAGAGAGTGAGATGCCAGCTCCTTTCATTCAGTCAGTAGCTTCAAACATTTCTGGTATATGAAAAACATGTTTTTCAATGGCAAAAATCAATGAATATTGTAAATGCACAAACAGTAATATCTCCACATTGCAAGGTGCAATTCTGAAATTTTTTGCTTTTTCCTGCTAATCCTAGCATGATAAAGAAGATTCAAAGAGAGTGAGATGCCAGCTCCTTTCATTCAGTCAGTAGCTTCAAACATTTCTGGACGTTTTTCAATGGCAAAAATCAATGAATATTGTAAATGCACAAACAGTAATATCTCCACATTGCAAGGTGCAATTCTGAAATTTTTTGCTTTTTCCTGTTAATCCTAGCATGATAAAGAAGATTCAAAGAGAGTGAGATGCCAGCTCCTTTCATTCAGTCAGTAGCTTCAAACATTTCTGGAATATGAAAAACATGTTTTTCAATGGCAAAAATCAATGAATATTGTAAATGCACAAACAGTAATATCTCCACATTGCAAGGTGCAATTCTGAAATTTTTTGCTTTTTCCTGCTAATCCTAGCATGATAAAGAAGATTCAAAGAGAGTGAGATGCCAGCTCCTTTCATTCAGTCAGTAGCTTCAAACATTTCTGGTATATGAAAAACATGTTTTTCAATGGCAAAAATCAATGAATATTGTAAATGCACAAACAGTAATATCTCCACATTGCAAGGTGCAATTCTGAAATTCTTTGCTTTTTCCTGCTAATCCTAGCATGATAAAGAAGATTCAAAGAGAGTGAGATGCCAGCTCCTTTCATTCAGTCAGTAGCTTCAAACATTTCTGGTATATGAAAAACATGTTTTTCAATGGCAAAAATCAATGAATATTGTAAATGCACAAACAGTAATATCTCCACATTGCAAGGTGCAATTCTGAAATTTTTAGCTTTTTCCTGTTAATCCTAGCATGATAAAGAAGATTCAAAGAGAGTGAGATGCCAGCTCCTTTCATTCAGTCAGTAGCTTCAAACATTTCTGGACGTTTTTCAATGGCAAAAATCAATGAATATTGTAAATGCACAAACAGTAATATCTCCACATTGCAAGGTGCAATTCTGAAATTTTTTGCTTTTTCCTGCTAATCCTAGCATGATAAAGAAGATTCAGAGAGTGAGATGCCAGCTCCTTTCATTCAGTCAGTAGCTTCAAACATTTCTGGTATATGAAAAACACATGTTTTTCAATGGCAAAAATCAATGAATATTGTAAATGCACAAACAGTAATATCTCCACATTGCAAGGTGCAATTCTGAAATTTTTTGCTTTTTCCTGCTAATCCTAGCATGATAAAGAAGATTCAAAGAGAGTGAGATGCCAGCTCCTTTCATTCAGTCAGTAGCTTCAAACATTTCTGGTATATGAAAAACATGTTTTTCAATGGCAAAAATCAATGAATATTGTAAATGCACAAACAGTAATATCTCCACATTGCAAGGTGCAATTCTGAAATTTTTAGCTTTTTCCTGTTAATCCTAGCATGATAAAGAAGATTCAAAGAGAGTGAGATGCCAGCTCCTTTCATTCAGTCAGTAGCTTCAAACATTTCTGGACGTTTTTCAATGGCAAAAATCAATGAATATTGTAAATGCACAAACAGTAATATCTCCACATTGCAAGGTGCAATTCTGAAATTTTTTGCTTTTTCCTGTTAATCCTAGCATGATAAACAAGATTCAAAGAGAGTGAGATGCCAGCTCCTTTCATTCAGTCAGTAGCTTCAAACATTTCTGGTATATGAAAAACGTTTTTCAATGGCAAAAATCAATGAATATTGTAAATGCACAAACAGTAATATCTCCACATTGCAAGGTGCAATTCTGAAATTTTTTGCTTTTTCCTGCTAATCCTAGCATGATAAAGAAGATTCAAAGAGAGTGAGATGCCAGCTCCTTTCATTCAGTCAGTAGCTTCAAACATTTCTGGTATATGAAAAACATGTTTTTCAATGGCAAAAATCAATGAATATTGTAAATGCACAAACAGTAATATCTCCACATTGCAAGGTGCAATTCTGAAATTTTTTGCTTTTTCCTGTTAATCCTAGCATGATAAAGAAGATTCAAAGAGAGTGAGATGCCAGCTCCTTTCATTCAGTCAGTAGCTTCAAACATTTCTGGTATATGAAAAACGTTTTTCAATGGCAAAAATCAATGAATATTGTAAATGCACAAACAGTAATATCTCCACATTGCAAGGTGCAATTCTGAAATTTTTTGCTTTTTCCTGCTAATCCTAGCATGATAAAGAAGATTCAAAGAGAGTGAGATGCCAGCTCCTTTCATTCAGTCAGTAGCTTCAAACATTTCTGGTATATGAAAAACATGTTTTTCAATGGCAAAAATCAATGAATATTGTAAATGCACAAACAGTAATATCTCCACATTGCAAGGTGCAATTCTGAAATTTTTTGCTTTTTCCTGCTAATCCTAGCATGATAAAGAAGATTCAAAGAGAGTGAGATGCCAGCTCCTTTCATTCAGTCAGTAGCTTCAAACATTTCTGGACGTTTTTCAATGGCAAAAATCAATGAATATTGTAAATGCACAAACAGTAATATCTCCACATTGCAAGGTGCAATTCTGAAATTTTTTGCTTTTTCCTGTTAATCCTAGCATGATAAAGAAGATTCAAAGAGAGTGAGATGCCAGCTCCTTTCATTCAGTCAGTAGCTTCAAACATTTCTGGTATATGAAAAACATGTTTTTCAATGGCAAAAATCAATGAATATTGTAAATGCACAAACAGTAATATCTCCACATTGCAAGGTGCAATTCTGAAATTTTTTGCTTTTTCCTGCTAATCCTAGCATGATAAAGAAGATTCAAAGAGAGTGAGATGCCAGCTCCTTTCATTCAGTCAGTAGCTTCAAACATTTCTGGTATATGAAAAACACATGTTTTTCAATGGCAAAAATCAATGAATATTGTAAATGCACAAACAGTAATATCTCCACATTGCAAGGTGCAATTCTGAAATTTTTTGCTTTTTCCTGCTAATCCTAGCATGATAAAGAAGATTCAAAGAGAGTGAGATGCCAGCTCCTTTCATTCAGTCAGTAGCTTCAAACATTTCTGGTATATGAAAAACATGTTTTTCAATGGCAAAAATCAATGAATATTGTAAATGCACAAACAGTAATATCTCCACATTGCAAGGTGCAATTCTGAAATTTTTAGCTTTTTCCTGTTAATCCTAGCATGATAAAGAAGATTCAAAGAGAGTGAGATGCCAGCTCCTTTCATTCAGTCAGTAGCTTCAAACATTTCTGGACGTTTTTCAATGGCAAAAATCAATGAATATTGTAAATGCACAAACAGTAATATCTCCACATTGCAAGGTGCAATTCTGAAATTTTTTGCTTTTTCCTGTTAATCCTAGCATGATAAAGAAGATTCAAAGAGAGTGAGATGCCAGCTCCTTTCATTCAGTCAGTAGCTTCAAACATTTCTGGTATATGAAAAACATGTTTTTCAATGGCAAAAATCAATGAATATTGTAAATGCACAAACAGTAATATCTCCACATTGCAAGGTGCAATTCTGAAATTTTTTGCTTTTTCCTGCTAATCCTAGCATGATAAAGAAGATTCAGAGAGTGAGATGCCAGCTCCTTTCATTCAGTCAGTAGCTTCAAACATTTCTGGTATATGAAAAACACATGTTTTTCAATGGCAAAAATCAATGAATATTGTAAATGCACAAACAGTAATATCTCCACATTGCAAGGTGCAATTCTGAAATTTTTTGCTTTTTCCTGCTAATCCTAGCATGATAAAGAAGATTCAAAGAGAGTGAGATGCCAGCTCCTTTCATTCAGTCAGTAGCTTCAAACATTTCTGGTATATGAAAAACATGTTTTTCAATGGCAAAAATCAATGAATATTGTAAATGCACAAACAGTAATATCTCCACATTGCAAGGTGCAATTCTGAAATTTTTAGCTTTTTCCTGTTAATCCTAGCATGATAAAGAAGATTCAAAGAGAGTGAGATGCCAGCTCCTTTCATTCAGTCAGTAGCTTCAAACATTTCTGGACGTTTTTCAATGGCAAAAATCAATGAATATTGTAAATGCACAAACAGTAATATCTCCACATTGCAAGGTGCAATTCTGAAATTTTTTGCTTTTTCCTGTTAATCCTAGCATGATAAACAAGATTCAAAGAGAGTGAGATGCCAGCTCCTTTCATTCAGTCAGTAGCTTCAAACATTTCTGGTATATGAAAAACGTTTTTCAATGGCAAAAATCAATGAATATTGTAAATGCACAAACAGTAATATCTCCACATTGCAAGGTGCAATTCTGAAATTTTTTGCTTTTTCCTGCTAATCCTAGCATGATAAAGAAGATTCAA